>NC_080050.1:350833-654166 GCF_026212465.1 Amaranthus tricolor | reverse complement strand
CATTATGATTGACTGATTTTAAATATCAGTTTATTTGTTTCAATTTAACTTTGAGGTTTAGTATTGTAAACGGATGTAATTAAATTGTGTAAATATTCAGTTGATATAATCATTAATTATTTCCTTGATTTCAAATTACAATATAAACATTTTTAATCCAATCAAAAAACACAAACAACACAACCATCCTAAGTCTCCCATATGTTATTATACATCAAAATTAATAGATTTTATGATATCTAGATGTAGAGGATAGATAAATCAATTTTCCTTCCATAATTCGGTATCTTGTATGATTTGTTGTTTTGCTCCGTTGATAATTTGTAATCCTTGATTCACCATTATTTGAGTATCTGCACGTTTACAATCTAACATCCCTAATTCTGTTTAGAAATCAAGAATATATCTATTTTGAGAAATGAAAATACCTTTTTTTTTATCTAAATACTTTAATCCCCAATAATTATTTTAATCTTCTAAGATCTTTCATCTCGAATTCTGGAAATAATTTTTTTCTTTGGACTTCCTATTTCTTCGTTATCACTTTCTGTGATAATCATATCATCTACATATATATAATGAGACATGCACTCAAATTTCCTCTTCTTTTTAAGAAGAGTGGGTGATCTGAATTATTTTGCTTGTACCCGAGCTTTTTTATAGCATAAGTAAATCTCTCAAACTATGCTGTTGGAGATTGTTTTAACCCATACAAAGCTTTCTTAAATCTAATCATTCTCCTGTAGAAAAATCTTTAGACAAACCTAACGGAGAACAAGTAATAAGTTCTGATCTGATCAGAACAGTTCTGAACTAATCTGAACAGTTATGATATGATCAAAACAGTTCTGATCTGACCTGAATAGTTCTTATCTGATCTGGTCTAGTCTGGTCTTATCTGACCGATCTGATTTCAATAAAATAATAAGTTGAAGAGAATAAGGCCTTAAAAATTACAATAATATAAGTTAGATTTAATATGTAGAGTGCAGGTTGATGATGAATTCAACAAATTCCTATGTTTATAAGTATTGTGGGCTAAGTGCATCGGCGAGGATATTTATCACAAGACATGTTTTGTAATAGTATTAAATAGTTATTTTGAACAAGTTGTATCTTAAAATTATTTCAATTCTCAAAGGTCTATAAATTAAATTAAACTTCAATATAAGTAATTCTTACAACACAGACATGAATTTTAAGGTCATCTTGAATCTCAGGTCGTGACGGTCTTAATCATTATATCTTTTGTTGATACTTTAATGGTGTTATTACAATATTATTAGTGTTTAGGCTGTTTCAACCAAATAGGGTTAACGGTTAAGTATTTACCTTATATTCTTACATATGTATCGACTAGTAGCGTAAGTAAAATATATTTCCTCCGTTTCATAATACTTGTAATATTTGTTTTTTCACGCAGTTCAATGCATTAATTCAATCCTTAATATCTATGATTACGTATAATAAAAAAATTATAAAATTTTATATTAATAATTTTTACAATAAGACAAATCAAACAAGATCTTCCTTGACTATGTTTTAACTTATAGATTAAAAATTAATCACAAATTAAGAGTGATGAATGAATAGTGTCGTATTCTAACGTTGCAACTAATATGGAACGGAGGAAGTATAATGATTTCATACTTAGATAGTCATATCACAGATTACATTTTTGTTAATAGTATATTGAATATACTTTTAAAACTGATGATAATTCATTGATAAAAGAGTCATACAACATCTACATCAGAATAATAACAAAAAAAATTCATAAAAATTGAGATCAAATAACAATCTAATGAAACTTTTCCATAAAATTAAATCAAAACCTCACAAAATACTAACAATAGGAATATGATAAGTCAAAAACACAAATCAACAATACAAATTTACATATAAGACAAATAATTTAAATTTCAAATTTCAAAAATAACCTAATATGTATAGACTCAATGATTTATAAAATTCTCCATTCTAATTAAACACTCTAGTTAAATATTAACCATAGTTAAGCACTTTTCCTTCTCATATAAATCAAATACCAAACCTAATGAAAAAGTTCCAAAATTTACAAAATCAATAAAAAAAATTCTCTCTCTTCTTCACCCCCCAAACCCAAAACTTTTCCTCTCCTCTCCTATAAAATCCCTAATTCCTTCTCTAACCCTTTCTTATAAATTCCTCTCCTATAAAATCCCTAAAATCTCTCAAATCAACCTCTAACTCATTAGTTTTCCCTACACCCAAATTCTAAATCTCAATTTTTTTAGGGCACCCAAAACAAATACACAAAATATACAACAAAGGGCCAAAAAGGGCCAAAAGCCAAGCCAAGCATAGGAAGAGAGAAAGAAAGGTCAAGGAAGTCTCCATTTCTCTTAATTTTCTCTGGTACGTCTCCCTATATCTCTCTTCTTTCTCTCTCTAGAATTCCAAATAAGACATCTCACTATTCGATTTTTTTTCGAGGACTGTATTTTTTTGTGGGGAACGGGGGGGGTGAAAACCCTTGAAAATGTTCAAAATTTTCAAACTTCCCGCTTTCTCCCTCTATTTTTTTTACTTCAACCCTTTTCTCAATTGTGTTTTTGTAAATACCCATGTCCTATTTTTGATCAATCGAGCTTGAAATTGAGATTGATCACATCATAAACCAAAACCCTAATTACATAGTTGATGAAATTGTAGACATTGTTTAGATTTATACGAATTTTGTTGTTTTAAGCTGTTTTATTATGTGGGTTTTGTTTGTATTTTGGATTTTTTGCAATGTAAAGTAATTTTTGGTTTAGGGTTTGAATTTGAAAATCAATGGCAGGGTGGTCGAAGTTAGAAGGATGTAAGTCCATTAAAAAGCTCGAATTATCATCAATTTGGTCTTTTAGTAGTGCAGAATCTGATTTTAAACATGCATTTGTTGAATTGATTTCCGTTTTCTTAGAAGAAAGTTGTAAATGTTCCCGACCTGTACCTCCGATGCTTGGAAATGGGCATTCAATTGATTTGCTTAAACTGTATTTTGTTGTGAAATTAAAAGGTGGGTTTGACGCGATTTCAAGTAAAAAGCTGTGGAATGAGGTGGGTTTGCTTTATGGTTTAGGTTATGGATTTGGGTCTGCTTTAAAATTGATTTATCTGAAATATTTAGATTCACTTGAGAGTTGGCTAGTGAAATTGCCAAGCAGTGAGAGCGCGAATCGGTTCAATACTGGCGTGTGGTCGAAAGGGGTTTTGATGGCACTAGGGTCAGAGTATGGTAGTTTCGTGTCGAATGTAATCGAAGGAATGAGGGAAAACGCCGATTCTTACTGTTTGAAAGAGGAAAAGAGTGGGATTAGCTATGTATTAACTGAGGAGAACAATGAAAATGAGAAGGTGGATTGGAACAAGTTTGTTATGAGTTTTGGAGACGAGGATTCAAATGAAGATAGTTCGAAGTCGAAGCAGGATGCCGAGATGAGTTTTGTTGATGGTGTGGAGTTTTCAGGTGAGAATGATAGTTTTAGACAAACAAAGAGTGAGATGAGTTACGCGGGCGTTTTTTCGTCTGATGTATCGGATGATGGGAGATCATCGGTTGGATTTGGTATGGCGGATAATGTGGTAAAGAGTTGTGAATTATCTTGTGATTCTAAGAAATGTTCAAATGAAGATGAGGAGTTGGTTATGGATTCTAGTGTTTCAAAGGAGGTTTCAAGTCTTAAGAGAAAGAGGGATGATCTATATGGAATGCTCCATTGGATGTTTAAAGTTTCTAAGAATCCTACTGACCCGAAAATTGGGATTATTCCTGAAATCCATAAGTTAGCAGCATATGGAAATGAGAATTTTGGGAAGCAAGTTTTGTTGGTTAGAGAAGCTCTGTTCATGAAGAGGAAGATGAGCACTGATCAATCTATTTATCAGGTATTCTTCTATTCATTTCTCTTAACTTTTTGATGAAGTTTGGTGTATGTTGCTCCATTTACGCCCGTTTGATAGATGGTAATAAACAGAGGTAATGACATTGAAACAAGTGTATTTTGGTTGAAAAATCTGTTGACTACCTTGATGACCATGCTTGTCTAATTTCAATCATCTAATTTTCTTCGTAAAATTCACTTTAATGTGTTAGATGGTAATGGAATTTTGTAAACAAAAATTTTTTTTTTGTGATAAAAGTTTCATCACTATGAGAATAGCATGGATCTTTGACGAAATTTTACGTTATAAATCATTCTAACCATTACCACCATTTAGTATCACTAACCAAATGAGCCATTTTCTTTATGATAAAGTTTGGCATATGGCACTTGCATTTAGTAGACGTCGATTGGAACTATGATTCTTCTATGTATGTAGTGGCGAAGCTTAGATTTTGAATTAGGGGCTAAATTGTCAATATACTAGCAAATTAATCACCATATAAAAAGTTAAAAACCATTTAAGCTATAGAATTTTTAAAATGATATATACTAAAATGAACTAGAATCATCGTAAAAATTATATTTAACAAATAGAGTTGAAGCTTCCCTATAATTAACCTTTTTTAAAAACAATTTATTTGACTCTATATATATATATGTCTACCAAGTCTCCATAAAAACAACACTATTAAAATTAAGAAAGTAAAAATTAAAGGAAAATTTACCTTGAATAATTCAATCTTTTAATGATTTTCCTAGGATAATCTTAACTTTTTATTAATCATGAATAATCTAAACTATAAAGTAACTTACCTACAAATATTGTTGTGCAAATTATGACTTGCTTTTGTAGGTAATTAGCAATAAAAAAAAAGAAAAACTAAAATAAAATGACAAAAAATAAAAAACATAATCTTTTCCCAACAGCCACCCTTCCTCCCACCCCACTACCACCATACTTCCCATCACACTGTCTTCCACCCCACTTCCCACTGCTCTGCCACCATATATACCTCCCTCAACTTTTGTAGAGATATTGTTGTGAGAGACGATTTCTTAAAAGTTGCATAGACCGTCTCTAATGGGCCGGTTTATTATTAAATATGACTTGTTTTTAATCAAACATTAATGGGCTGGCCATTTGCGAGCTGTCTTTCAGAAAGACGGTTTCTCGAGAGACTTGCTGTATTATGCACAACATATGCTTTAGGAGGGAGAATCTATTATGCAGTAGTAATGGCATGGGTGTACCACATATTTTCCTATCGTTGAAAGTATTTTTCTTGGGAAAATAAACTTAGTTTCATAGTGGATTTTTAAAAGACATAGATGATTTTCCAAAATAAATGGCTTGAAGAATCTTTTCCAGGCACCAATATGTTACAAACTTGGCTAATTCACGTTATATCTCGTACAATTGGTCTAAGATGAAGGGTTAAAGTGTCCTATTCATATCCTTGAAGGTATTTAAGTTCAAATAAAGAGTTTGAGTAATATAAGTTGCCTTAAATTTACCCTTTTTCCGAAATATATTTGACAATCACAACCAACAATTAATTTTCCGAACTCTCTACACGTATGATAATAAAAAAATAATTTTTCCGTATAACTTTTTTTAGAACACAATAATGCTAAAGTGGTATGTAAGGAATGATAATGAGTGGAAAATGTAGTAAAAAAAAATGATAATAAAAAGAAATGTAGTAAAATCATTGGGACATCTCCTCACAATGGAAAATGTAGCAAAATTTGTGATCAGAGAATAATACAAAACACAAGCGATTGGAAAAAATGAGTGGATGTAAGGAATGAATATAATAAGTTTGTGGTTAAGATTAAAAGAAAAAAACAATATCGTTGTCGAAAGGACAATGTAAGAAAGTGGTATAAAGTGAGTGCGACAAACAAAAATAAAAGTAGGTGCAATTTCATGGGGATAAAGAGAATATCTGGTTAGTTTTTTATCTCTTGATAGAGAATCCATCACAAAAATGAAATATGGTACATTTATGATACTTCTATATCTTAGTATCTAAACTCCCTTATTCAAAGGTTTGGAACTCTTTTAAGGCATTGGGTACTCTTGACATTCATTATGACTTCTTTAGGTGATCATGTCTCCTCAAAGTTAGGTTGAACATAGTCGTTAGCTTGAGACATTTCTTAAAACAGCTAAAAAAGCGGTTTTTTACACCTTTACAACGCGAGAAATATCAGTTTTTCTTTTTTAAAAATCTTTACAACGTAGCCAATGTGATGTGATGCTTATCTATGCTTAACAAGTGTGAATGTTATTTGATACAAGTGCTTTTGTGGGATTGTTTGTTGTTTGAATCATGATGGTCTTAAGAGTGCAATTTCAAGGGGATAATTTTTCTTGTTGAAGTGTAATTGAATGTTCAAAAACTAGTTTTTCTTATTTAGACATCACATCAGTTGAACCATTGCTATTTGCTTATTATTCCTTTTGTTCTTTTTTATTCTCAAATAAAATATTTAAATTTTAGAAACCAGCCTTTGACAATGAATTCAATCTATTTAAAAAAAAAAAAAGATTTAAGTGCGCATGCATGATTTGTTAAAGGAATTTGATACATTTTTTTAAAAAATAAAAATCATTAAATGTAATTGTAAGTTTATCATATATCTCAATGTATCACCTCAAAAAAAATTAATTATATTTATGATACAATGATATTAAAACGTGTATAGAGAACAAATCAATAATATGTTGTTAATTATGTGCAAATGACGAGTATATCATATTTCTTTTTTTTATATACTTTTAACATAAGATAAATATATTGAACATTGTTAACCCATAATTTTCTTCTAATATGTTAATATTTTTTTCCTTTTTCTGTATGTTTACATCTTTGACTTTCTTTTTTTAATTTCCAATGGATGATTTTCACTTTTTTCTTTAAAAATGTACTAAAAAAATGTGGTTTTCCAATAGAACATGCCCATATATATATATAGAGAGAGGAGGGATGAATAAAAAGCGTGTGCAAAATAAGAAGGATAAGAAGCATTCTACATTCTTAATTTCAATAAGATAAAAAAAATCTAAGTTCACGATCGAGCTAAATCACTATGTGATAAATCTGAAGAATGTTCTTAATTTTAACATAGTATCCCTTTATACATATATATTGATTAAGAAAAATCATTTTCATCCTTCTTATTTTTAGTACCCTTCTTATTTAATCATATATATATATATATATATATATATATATATATATATAGTACTATATGATATGAAATGATGATTCGGTATCTTATTTCGTAGAAAAAGCAGAAAATGCACCCATCCATGTTTGATGACAACACTGCAGCAGAGAGACCAAGATCCAGTCCCAGGCTCCTCTTTGAAAACTCATTGAACCCCAACCATTTTAAACCGCCTTCTGCAAACGTATGGCGTCCAAGGCAAAGGCTAGGGGCTCAAATTGACAAGCAACCAACTGCGTCAATCTATACAAATCGTCCATGCCAAAGAATCCCTATCGGAGAAGATTTCCAGGCAGTAGTACCTAAATGGACAGGCGTGGATTCTGAAAGCGACCTGAAATGGTTGGGTACTCAAGTTTGGCCATTAGCGAAGAGGGAAAACACCCATCTGATCGAAAAAGAGCCTATTGGAAAGGGAAGGTTAGATTCTTGTGGGTGTCGATTTCCTGATTCCTCCGAATGTGTAAAACTTCATGTGGGTAAAACGAGAATGAATATGAAGTATGAACTAGCTTCCGCGTTTTATGCTTGGAAGTTTGACAAAATGGGTGAAGAATGTAGCGTTTCATGGACTTCTGAGGAGGAGAAAACCTTCATATCTATCGTAAAACAGAATCCATATTCTCTTCACAAGCGTTTTTGGAAACAAATGTGCGAGGTGTTGCCCAAAAAAAGCTGGACCGATCAAGTGAATTACTACTTTAATGTCTTCGTGCTGCGTCGTAGAGCTTTCCAGAATAGATTCACACCGCGGAACATCGACAGCGATGATGATGAAACCGAACACAGATCCGCAACCAACTCTCTTGGATATCGCACTGCTGAGTCTCGTCCATCCATATCTTCGTCAAAACTACACCTAAACATGAAATAGCAACACCATTTAGCGCGATTCTTTGGACGCGAGTAATTTTTTGAAGTATACAAAGAACACGGCTATCTTTCCGACTAACTTTTGTTCGGCCAAATCAAATTTTTTTCCCGGTTTAGCAACACCACATACCACCTCAGTTTTGATTTTTGATACAGTTGGCAGGTATACCTTGTTCTGATGCTGCGTTGTGTATGAACGGGTTTCTTTCTTGTTCCTCGATACATTTAGGAATGCAGATGTTTAAACTAATGGTTGTATATATCAAAAACACGCTCATGTCGTCTGAGCTAAGTTTCGAGATCGAGTGTTTGGATGCTCGAGGGCGGTTTTCAGATGATCAGAATGTGCATTTTGCCTGCTGCATATCAAGTCAAGTTTGCAGTTGCATTTTGTTGATGTGTGTTTATGCATATTTCTGAATATTGTTATGTTTTTCTTTCAAATACTTTTGTTCTGTTTAGTGATTCTACTTCATTCATCATCATCAATGGATTTCGCTTATTACAAATGATTTGGCACTGACGTTTCTTATTGGTGTTCTCATTTCTCACTATTGCTTTTTGTGAGAAAAAATGGGCCAGGAAAATTGTCCTAATAAACTAATCTTTGCTTGCTTCGTTGTAAGTAATTTATCTATGGTCTGTTTGGTTAGTGGTATTAAATAGTGATAATGAGAATGATTTATAGCATAATATTTCATCAAAAATTTCATGTTATTCTCATGTTTATGAAACTTCGATCATAAAAAAGTTCTTTTTTATACAAATTTCTATTAACACCTAATGTCACTTATTCCAATGGTAATGTATTGAAATGAAATTTTTGAAGAAAATGAGATGATTGAAGTTGGATAAGCATGACCATTAAGGCAATAAGAGATTTTTCAACCAAAATTATACCAACTATTACCACCATTTAATACTACCTACCAAACGGACTACTATTGTTTATAATCATGTTCAAAGCTTCTTTGTGATCAAGCAATTAGGAATAAATAGTAGTTGGGTACTTGGGTTTATTTTTGACAATTATACTGAATAAATATGTTTATAGAAATAATCACTAGTTGAGTTTATTTTTAGCTGATCGAGCAAATGTTAGTTGATTTGTTTTTAACAATTTAGCATAAATAGAAATTCCAAAACTGATATTTAAAAGAGTCATATTACATATAGCATTTTGGTCGCATTATGTTATATGACATGTATATTAGAATTAGTTAGTTAGAGTTAATTTAGAATCAACAATCAAAATACATAAATCTGAGATTAAATAGTGATCTTAACGAATATAAGTATGATTGTTATACATGATGTTAGCATTTTTGGATATTATTTTTCACATTGGTGTTTAATATAATTTTCAAGAAGGAAATGTAATCTTTTATAGGATAATGGAAACAAATAATACTATTAAGTTTTAATATTTTTCAACTATCAGTTTCAATCATGCTTCTTTAACTATCGAGATAAATTTATTTAAATTAACTTAAATTATTTTTTTTATAAGGATTTGTATAAATGATGAATTTGTCCATCTATCCTATTTCTTTTTCCGCTCCCCTATTATCTTTTAAGGATGGTGGCTAAAGAGTAAAGAGTGATGTTAAAACTTAGCCACACACATCATTGTAATCAACTTGTCCTATTGTACTTTGTTCATGAAGCATGTCCGAGTTAAACAAGTACAATAATATTCTATTTTTCATTTACCCTTTATTTTGAAATTTTAAATGGATTTAAAATTAATATAAACTAAATAAATCAACTAAAAGTCTTGTTGATCGAATAATAGACATGGCGCATGTGTTCAGAATTATCTCTATTAAAAATAATATTTTACAACATTAAAATCGTAAGATAATAGTTAAATTCAAAACTTCAAATATGGAAGATAAAGTACCTTCACCAAACTATCACCTCATCCTAAAACTATTTATTATCCATTGCTAATAAGTGAAAGAGCTAGGGAATGTTTGTTTCGAAAATGACTGTTAGCTGAAGTTGTTGGCTGAAATCGTTTCTTATTTCAACAAATGAAAGTATTGCTGATAATCAAACTATTAAAATCAGCTATTATGGAAATATTTAATACAAATTATTTGTGGGGTTTTAATTGTTTATTAGATTAATTAAGAAACATGTAAAAGGTCAAATACTAATGAAAAAACTAATATTAGTAGCTTTTTAATTTTGTCTTAAAAGATTTAATTTTTATAATTTCATTTATCAAATAATTTTATTAAATAATTACTCAACCAAAAATCAATTACAAAGCAAATTGTCAACCAACTCAACTTCACGTAGCCTCCATAGTAAATGGTATCAAACAAATTATGCAAGAGGCGGCCTAAAATTTTGGATGGTTGAAACCTATTAGACAAGAAATCTTTTCAACTTTACAATTGGTCCCAAGCAAATCCTCACAAATCTCAATGATTATTAAAAGCTCATTTGTTGGTATTATTTCCCTCTCTTGTCTATTATTCTTTTAAGAAAAATAATATATACAGCCCTTATACAGAATTTAATATATACAGCCCTTAATAAGATAGAATTTTATATTTTATTTATATAATTTAACATAATTTTTGCTTTGATAACATAAAAATTTTATTATACTTTATTACTTTGAGTCTTTGACATTTATTTTTTTTGGGAAGTAAAAATAATTCTATAAATATTAATTATTATCCAATTTTTAGATTAAATTCTGTTGAAAAGTTAAAATTATTATAATAAATAAAATTTGTTTATCTTTATGTACCCTAAATATCATAACCCTTCTTTTAATTCTCTTATTGATTACTTATCTTATTGAACTCTTCATTTTGATACACCCAATCTAGTCAATTGTTGATACCTACTAGAGTCATATGAGCTAATTGTAGGTCATAAAATAAACCATATAATATGGCATATGTAAGTCAATATATAATTTGGTTGAGTTTTCCAATTGTGAGAATTAGGTTGGGAGCAAACACCAAGTAAGTTGAGCACTAAAAGATGCTCCTAATCTTCTTGCTGAATATGTAATTGTTAAAAGACAAGTTTTAACAACTTACACATTAATTGTGTTGTTATTGTTGTTCATACTTACTACTCAAATTGTTATGCCTAGATTATTTGTTTACCTTCAATTTATTTTTTTCCTAAATTTTGAACATCTAAAAAATAATTAATCATTATAAAAAAGATTTACACACACAAAAAAACTGGAGGGATGCAATAGAATATATATATATATATATATATATATATATATATATATATATATATATATATATATATATATATATATATATATATATATATATATATATATATATATATATATATATATATATATATATAAAACTTCTTATTTAGGTTAACTAGCATATGATGTTAACTATCGAGGGTCAATTAAAAATAATCTCTTAGATATTGTTATCACTAATAAGGATAAAATTGTGTACACCCGATCTTTCAAACCCACCGTAGGTGGAAGCCATTTAATACAATTGGGATATTGAAATGTTGTTGTTGTATATACTTTAAAACTATAATAAAATGGATAAATATATCAAGTTGCGAAACTTAGTTAGGGCCGGAGGGATCGCGCCCAGTACCAACTTTGTTTTGGCGATATATTATATGTACACCTTATAAATAAGTAAAAGTGCTTTGTTTGATGGTAAAGGTAATGTTTCATTGACGAAAAGGTACGTAAATTTTTACATTCTGAATTTTTAGCTGAAGTTTTTTTTTGGACTAGGTCAAGGTACCACTTAAAAAAATGTATTTTTCTTAGCAAAGAAGAAAAAGAATGTTTATGTGAAGTACACCTGTGTTTGTTTCACGCAATACTCATTGTGCACATATATTCAATAAAAGCACCAAAAATGCCTACTCTATTTTTCTCTCTTAAAAATGCCTACTTTTTAAGAGCATATTCTACTCTTTATTAGTCTTAAAAACCAACGAACTTGCTTTACCGTTTTAATTGAAGATTAAAAGTAAGCATTAATGATACAATAAATAAGTATTAAAAATAATATAAGTAGGCATTAAGAATATAATAAGTAAATATTAATCTTTTTAATGGGTTAGGCTTAAAATACGTCTCTTAAAAAGATGATCTCTTAAGAGATGAGCTGTTAATAACTCTTGTTCAAAGGTGGTTTCAGGCCCATTTAAGATATTTGATAGTCTAGGATTTCAGAAAAGAAGGGCTCATTCACAATTTTTTCCTCCTTACTTTACTTTCATTTTAAGTTTTACCCCAATTCAAAATAAAAAAAGTTGACAAATTCTTTAGTTAGTAGGGGCTAATCCGATTTTTAATTTCTTAAATTAAATGAAAAAATCTATTTTTATTTAGTTAACTGCTATATAAGTTTAACTTTAGATTGTTTGTATGGACTTGTTTCATAATGAGACAGTCTCATACAGTCTGAAAAAAGTTTATACTAACCTCAATTAAAAAAAAAAAAAATTTATACTTACCTTCCCTAAAAAAAAAAAAAAAGGTTTATACTTGCCTTATATTTTAAGTTAGTTGTAAACTTTTTTGTGCGGTTCTCAATGGAATAGGAGTGCATACTTTTTTAAAAAAAATCTTTTTCTTATTCTAATTAAATGTTAGATTTGATTTCACACACTTACAAATTTATTATATTAATTTTAAACATCTCTTACTTTGCTTTTGTTTTGAAATTAAAAAAAAGTTGATAATAAAATTTACTGTGAAATCAATTTAATAAAATTCCAGTTGATGATATTTTTAATTTATATATTGAGAATAAGAAAAACTAAAATTAATTAATAAATACCGTAAAAAAATAATTAAACATTATATATATATACATATATATATATATATATATATATATATATATATATATATATATATATATATATATATATATATATATATGGAGTAGAAGTATTAAGTTTCTTGGACAAAGACAAATTGGGTAATATTTATCAATAACTGTATAGACCATATAATAAATATTTTGGATTATTTAATGTTAACGGATTACCGATCATTAGATGAAAATAGTTAGAAATTGGTAGTTTTCAACAAAATTAAGTCATTTTTGTCAAAAAATTATTATATATCATTGACAAAAAAGTTTCTATTAGACAACATTTTGAAATTGTTTATTAAAAATAAAAATGAAGACAAACTAACAAAACAAAAGGAGAGTATAATAAATTAATAAAAGTAAAATATTATATATAATAATTTTTATATACAGAATATACTAAAATAGGCATATGAACGAAAAGTGAAAATCATGCCTGATTGATTAATTTCGCAAGTTGGTAAAGTAATTTCGTAATTTGGTGAAAGTCGTGTATGTATGAATTAGTCTTGGGTTGGGCTGTGCCGGGCCTGTGAGCCCGGACCATGAAGCAATTTCAGCATTGTGGGTCCCTTTTATGCAATATGACTCCTGTCCTATCATTTTCTGGCTTCCTCAATTTGCTGTCTCCCATAAATCAAAAGAGTTAAACCATGTGAATGTTAGACTAATAAAAATTAATTTAATCTATTCAAACTATACAATTCATAGACTTGAGATTAAGATATATTTGGCAAATGGTTGATATTTAATTGTTGGTATCTAAATAGAGTTACTTATTTTATTAGTTAACTTTATTAATTGGTTTGAGCAACTAATTTTAAACACTTTGTTATAAATAGCTTGTTAAAAAATAGATGATTCATATCAACAATGCAATCAGTATTAATCAATTAGTTTATCAAACACTGACCCAATCTATTTCACCGAAAACCCCTAGCTTAGACTCATTCTTTAATTTAAACTTTGACCAAATTCTAATCCTGTCAAACTCAGGACATATTCTAGACATATTTCTCTTACTATGGAGTCTATAATTGTAAAAATAATTGAGTAAAACCACAAGGGTATAACTTATTTTTTGACCTGCACTTATTACTTACAGTGAATTTAACTCTGAATTTAATAATTTTAAATTCTATGAGTGCGAGTTTGAGTGATAATAAAAAGAATAAATTTTTTTCTAAAATGATCTATCTTAAATCTAAATACCTTGATAAATTTTAAAAATTTTCAAGTATGTATGACAATAAGTTTTTTAAAATAATATTTGTTTTGACATAAAAAAATGAAAACAAAAATCGATTTTATGTTAATCGAAAACTGAAAACAAAAGAACAAAAATAATACCTAACATGCCCAAAATTAATGGGTTTTGAAGTAATGTACACCCTCCGTAATTCTTATATTGATCTACTTTCTTATTTGAGTTATTTCTTTTATAAACTTTATATTTTATTTTTTAAAAAATTATACTTTTATCAACATGTTATCAATATAAGGATCCCCACTTGAATGAAAAAGGTGCAAACTGAAAGTAAACATATTATCGGAGTAAGAGAGTAATGTATATTATTTGTTTTAAAATTTTTAGTTATCGGTCATATTTCTAGTGTTTGTCTCATTTGAAATTGTATGTTTGTTCATATATTTATTCAATTGCTAATGTCTATATTAAGCATAATTAAAAAAATATTAGAAATTGAGAATAATAGATTATCCTAGTAGTTAAGGGCTATTTCTTTCACCATTGTAACAGGAGTCTTATTCTTTTCATCTAAAAAAAATTAATTCCTTTCATCCTTGCATGAACAGATATCTAGCTTACAATCAAATCAAAAAAATCAATCTTATTAAATTTATATTGAGACAAATTAAAAAAGATCTCATTTGACTATATTTTTAATTTATAAATTATAAATAAAATACAAGTTAAGAACAATTGAAAAATAATGTCAAATTTCAAATAAAACAAATAATATGTATATAAAGATTATATTATTTATTTTCGGTTTTTATGATGGATTTGCTAAATTCTTATTTTGACAAAAATTTCACATTTTCTCTTTTAATTAGTAAAAAAAAATTACCTATGTAAAATACAAATACTTCCTTCCTTTTTATTTTTTTGTCTAAGATTTCAAATATATGTGTGTGAGTTAAAATATATTTATGTGGTATGTGAATTTGTTAGATTTTTTTAATGTATAATCTTTTAGCGATAAAATTGTTATTATTTTTTATGATATGTATTCATATATATCAAAGCTCAAACATGTGCTATAACAACTGCAAAAAAAAAAAAAAAAGCAAATATGCAAAAAATAAATAAAAGAAGTAACAAAATTATTTTTATTGTATTCTATGAAAATATTTTTTATTGTATAAATGAAATATTCATGATGATTATTGTTAGTTAAAAGTTAGAATGTAACTCAACTTGAGATGTTATAATAAACAATCACAAGATACCTATGTAAAGGAAACGTTTAAATGAAGTGATCATGCCATACATAATTTTTTAAATAAATTTTATTATTGAACTTTTTTCTTTGTATATAAAACAACTCACCTCCTTTGACTTTTCTTGGGTTAAAAAGATCTAAAAAAAAAAATAATAATAAAAAATAAATAAATAAAAAAAAAACAAAGAAAGAGGTGTTTATGATAGCTTTTCCTTGCGTGCCTTGTCAAAAAATAAATCATCCACATAAAAAGTTGCTCCCTTTCTGTTAAGGGTTTTGCTATATATATATTTTTTCCAAATTTTAGTTAGTTTTATTAAATTTATTATGTGTCTATTTTTGATCTATGTGTCTATTTTTGGTCATAATTCCATTATTTCTTTAATTTTCATTGATATATTTAAATTATTTTATGATTACATATACATATTTAAAGTATTTTTTTTATGAGATTTATATATCTATCCCATTATACTATAAATCATATTTTTTTATCCATTTTTATTCAATTTTTTTATTTGCTAAAATTTTATCTTTATAGCAAGCAAACTATAAAAAATGTAGAAGCAATAACTAATGAAATTTGATGCTATTCTTTAAGTAACATGACATTTTCATATAATTCTGTTTAAAGATTCTTATAATATTTTTAAAAAGTAAACAAGAAGTATTCTCATAAATAATAAGCCACTTTTAATTATTTTTGAAGTATTAGGTAAGCC
This sequence comes from Amaranthus tricolor, assembly GCF_026212465.1. Taxonomy (NCBI): domain Eukaryota; kingdom Viridiplantae; phylum Streptophyta; class Magnoliopsida; order Caryophyllales; family Amaranthaceae; genus Amaranthus; species Amaranthus tricolor. Next base: position 638,105 of record NC_080050.1, on the reverse strand, counting down.
AATGGAAGTGACAGATGCAAAAATTAAATATAAAACCTTATCTAGGAAAAATAATATATATTTCAATTAAAATATAATTCGATTCTCTAAAAGTAATTTACTCACATGCTTTCCAAAGATCACAATTATAACTTGAGAATGAAGTCCATCTATGTTAAATTAAACATATTAAAACAAACTAAGAAAAAACTATGAAAATTATTTATACCATTTTTTATTATTTTATTATAATAGTATGAGGATAAAGTAAAAATTTATAACAATAAGAGATGAATTAATAAAGAAAAATTTGGTTAAGTGTGAAGTTATTTATTTATTTATTTATTGAGTAAATGGTTGTGTAGTTTGTATCTCACATGAGTTACCTTTAATTAGTTTCATGCATTATTATGTTGCAACATTTGTGCTTCAAATTGCCAAAATGAATTAATTTATGTTTTTCCCCATTTAAATAAAAACAAAAAGGAAAATATCAAGAGATAATGTTGCAAAAGGAAAGCAACCTATCACCAAGCCTATAATTGTAATGGTGATATCATCACGTCCACATGGTTAGTAGATGATGCATTAGTGAAGGAGATTGATTTGAAATTAAATTAATGAAAAAATATAAACAAATTGCTAATAGATTATTTGCTTATTGTTATTAAATACATGATGGTCGAAAATAGTAATATAAATAATGGAAATTAATCTAATTTTTTTACTACTTGCCTTGTATATATAAGTATAAAACGTTATATAATTTCATTATTTCTACGGTTCTACCTATAAAAATGAAGACATATTCTCCTAAGTTCCTTCTTATTTGCTATTTTTATTTTTAAGAGGAAATTCAATTTTGATGGATCACGATAATAGATGTAGCTATAAAATTTTTAATGGATTCAAAATTAGATAATAAAATTATAATAGTGGTTAAATGGTCAAAATTTAAAGATATATATAGAAACTTACAAATTTTGTAAGAAAAAATTACCAATTTAATTGCTAGTTTTAGTGTGACTAATTGACCTCATAAACCTTGAAGTTGATCCATCGCTTGTATATTACTTAAAAATAAAGCAAAAAATTAAATAAATAAAATAATTATGTGGATGTGACGTAAAGACATATTAAAATTGTCGATAAATTTTTAAAAAATTATCAAACTCCACAAAGCAACTAAAAGCAAAGGGAAAATAAATATGTCATTTTTATTTTGAGCAATTTTATTATAGCATTTAATAACTTTGTTTTAAAAATTTGTTGTGGATTGATTAATTATTTGTTTATGTTGTATAAAATAATCCATTTAAGGTTTATGTAGCAACTTAAATTGTCAAAGGCAAATGAGAGGCTTGCTCTAAAATGAATAGAATATGGAAGTACGTTTAATATTATTAAACTAATTCAACAATTTATTGGTAATCTTTAGATAAGATTTAGCATTCATTCAATTACTACCAAAGTTGGAATTTTTTTGTAGTTTATTCATAGCAAAGAGAGTCTGACAAAAGTGAGATGTGTCAAGAGATGAAATCAAAGAATCTTGAAAGTGCAACTCATTCTTATTTTTAGCAATAATTAAAGTTCTACTCCTACGTCCCCACTAAATTACTCCCTCTTTCCTTTCAAATTTTGCCAATTTTTAATATTGCATTTGTTATATTTGAATTTTACGCAATTTAATATGTTATTTTAATAATTTATAATTTATATTGAACTGTATTCAACTAAAAATTATAAAAAGTTAATGTTATGAGAATATGTAATTAGATGATTCAAATAACATTTCATTTGATTATATTTTTTCATACACATTAGCTGCAATTATAATTAATATTAAATAATAAATAATGTTAATAATAATAATGTAGTTAATATTTCATAACGGAGAAAGTATATTTTTATTGGTTTTTCTTTCAAATATTTGTGAGTCAAATTTAGTAAGACCAAATGAGTGAAATTGTATAAAAGGAAATTATATTAAAGTAAAAAAATTCAGAAAAAATAAAAAAATACGACAAATTTTAAAGATGAGAGGAAACTCAATTTACCTCATATTTTATTTTAATTTTTCTATTTATTTTACATTATTTTTTTATTTGGGACTAGACTTTATCACCTTCATTTAATTTCATCTATAAATTTAAACTTCTTCCTCATTTTCATAATACCGACAACATTTCAACTTTCCTACAATTCATTGCATTGCTCCCTTTGCCTTTAAGACTTTGCCACATTTTTTAGTATATATTTTTATTTTTATTTTTGCTATAGTTTTCTTTTATCAAAATGTTTTGCTACCTTCTATTATTCTTTTTCACGCATTTCAACTCTCAATTAGCATCACTTATAAAATCCAAAATTTTTCACTATTTTTAATTTTTTTGTTGCAATTTAAAATTAACTAAGAGTATTTTGATGATTTATATGCTTGACTATAAAAATTGATAATTTATATAATATCTCATTTAATTATATTTTTTTTATATATTACTGTAATATACTCATAAAATAAGTTCTAATGATGAAAAGCAACAAATCCTCATATTGCAATTGTATAATGGAACAAAATACAGTAATTATATATTTTAATATCAATCACACAATTAAATCTTCATAATATATTAAACATCTATTACGCTGAATGACGAAAATATTACTACTCATCGTATTCCTTACAAATCAAATCCTAAATGATGCTCCCTCTTATTCTAAATAAATACTTTATTCATTTTATTATATTTTCTATATTTCTTTTTATTACGCAACATAATTTATAATTTTGATCATATTTATCTTGAGTTTTACATAACTAAAAATCATATAAAATTCAAGTATTTTATAACGTATATAATATATCATTTGATTTTCCATACCTACCGTCTGCCAATACGTTATTTCAATTCAAAATATCTCAAATTATGCTTTGTTCAAAATTATATAAATCGATATTATTAAAAATTACATTAATACAAATCAAATAAAATTTACCTGTCTACATTTCAACTTATAACTTGAAAATAAATAATGTAAAAAAAAAATATTTAATTAGAGTAGGATATAGAATTTGTGTAATTCATTGGGAGAGACATAGTATGATAGAAGTATCAATAATCAATTCTAATTCTATTTATAACATTAAGCATTGGGCCCCCTTTTCTCATCTTAATTCTTCTACTTTTCCCCTTTCTTGTATGATCTTTTACCATTGTTCTTTACAAATCTCCCATTCTTGCTTCTTACAACAGGAAAAAAAAAATCTCTTTCTTTTGACTACCCATAAGATTTTTTACTGTAACAAGCAATCATGTCTTCTCCAAGCAAACGCAGAGAGATGGACTTGATGAAACTGTGAAATCTCTATCTTAAATCAATTTATAAGTTTGATTTTTATGATTTATTTAATCTTCTGATATGATATGATTTTTTGGTTCCTTTTTGATTTTTTTTATATTAAGTTTTTATTTTTTTCAATTGGGTTTTCATTTATGTTTGATGGGTTTGGTTGTTTGATTTTGTGAAATAGGATGATGAGTGATTACAAGGTGGAGATGATTAATGATGGCATGCAAGAGTTCTATGTGGAATTTCGTGGGCCCAGTGAAAGTAATATTCTCTACTGATTATTTTCTTTGATTTCATTCTATTTATCACTTGTTGGGTAATTCTGGGTTGGGATTTGATCAATTTGTTTGGGTTTTATTTATGAGTTCTTCTGGGTTTTACATGGTTTTGGTACTTTGACCTTTTGTGGATCATTTGGGAAACTTCCTTTAAAAAATTAGCTGTTGTTTGGGTGTTACTTTTTTATTGTCTTATTGATGCTAGACTTAGGAATGGTGGTTTTTCAGGGTTGATCCTTTCATGTTTCACTTCAGCTTTGAATCTGTAAAGTAACATATGTGTCATTAGATATACACATGCTTCTTTGTCTTGCTGAGTTTGCTGCGTAGTGTAGCACACAAAAGTATGGGTTTGTTTGGTTTGGTTTTGGGATGATAAGAAAAAAAGTTAAATGTATGGTTAGTATGAAAAGATGGATGGATTATGTGGATGGAATTTACTCAAGGGTCTAGGTCTTTTACAAATTAGAAATGGAGCAAACTCGATCGACAAACATTATAAGAAATATAACAATTTCAATGGGACAGAGCGAGTATTCTTCACTCAATAATGTTTCAAATTACTTTGCTTCATATTCTTAGGGAAGAGGCATAGTGTAAAAATGCTGTAACGGAATGATGATGCGGTAACGGAAGTGATACGGTTATTGTAACGCCAAAATATCGTTCAGAACCATAAGATATGATTTGATACAACCCAAAACACGATTTTTTTACACCTTTACAACGCTAGAAATATCGGTTCGTTTAATTTTAAAACCTTTACAATGCGGCCGTGCTATGCAGCCATGTTTTTACTCTATGGGGAGAGGGCGAGAGGTATTCTGATTCTTCACTAGCCCTTTTTCTTGAATTGGGCTCATCAGTTTGTGTGAATGTGGTTATGAGGTATGTATTTAGGAATACTTTACTGTATGTTTTGGAAAAAATACAACACGTATATATCTGATTTATAAAGAGAATGTTTGTGGACGGCTACAAGAGATACACTCACATATCAAATCTTTTGGAATTAAGGCTTTGGCATTGTTTTATTTTGTTGTTTGATGGATGCAATAACGGATTATATCCTGAATTTTGTTAGGTCTTTATCATGGAGGTGTTTGGAAAATGAGGGTTGAGCTTCCTGATGCTTATCCCTACAAATCTCCGTCGATAGGCTTTATTAACAAGATATACCATCCTAATGTTGATGAGATGTAAGCTACATGTATATTGCTCTAGTTGCATATAGCTAGCTTTGCAAAGTTTTTGTTGTTTGTTTGATTAGTTGTACTAATTTGTTTTGCGCTATCAACTCCAGGTCAGGATCGGTGTGTCTTGATGTCATTAATCAAACTTGGAGTCCCATGTTTGGTAATGCAACGTAGATTTCCAATATATTTTAAAGCTATTAACTTGATACTGAATAAGGGAGTTGTATAACATGCTAATGTTTATGTTTCCCAGATTTGGTAAATGTTTTTGAGGTGTTCCTTCCCCAGCTTCTTTTGTATCCAAATCCCTCTGACCCTCTGAATGGAGAGGCTGCTGCTCTGATGATGCGTGACCGACCTGCATATGAGAAAAAAGTTAAAGGTACTACTGTGATGAATTTTTATTGCAACTTAGTTGGCGTGGTTGTTACTAATTGAATTGTTTTTTCAAGCTCTAGCTGTTTTTATCTTTTTGTATACCTTAAGCTTTCGATGGAACTGATCTTTGTTCATGTCAAGCTACGCATACTATATTCATCAGCATATTGTCATGCAATATATTTCAATGTCAAAAGACCAGGGAATTTTTATCTGTCTGAAGTCTCCTAGCGTCTTTATGATGGAATTAGTTAAATAGTATGATCCTAGAGCCTAGGCTAAAGCCAGTCATGCACCTCAAGGCTCAAGAAAAATAAATTAAAAAACTTGAACCCACAAAAAATCCCAAAAGAGAAACAAAGTAAAAAGACAATAAGAAGATAAGAGAGCCTAGTGTAGCCGCCCTGAATTATGAAGGTAAGGACTAACTGGAATCAAGTAATAATCAAGTGGAAGCCAATCTTGCCATCACAATTTGGGGTTACTTAATTGATGAAACAAATAAAGTAAAATGCTTGAACCAAACTAATGCAATGTACCATACTCTCATCATACTATAGGCTTAGGAAATGAAAAATTCGAATATGATCCTACAAGACCTCCCCTTTTTCAAAATTAGAAATGAAAGTTTCACCTTGTTTGACTCTAAGTAGTTGCATCTTGTGTAGTTGTGTTTGTAACTTGAGAGATAGCTTTTGTATTGTAATGTGTAATTATCTTCGTCAAGACTTTTTTATGTTGGAATTTCTTGGCTATTTTACATTTTTTGGTCACTCAAAGACCTGTTGATGAGGTTTGTAGGGCTAAAACAGGAAACTTTATTGTGATCTCTCTGTTGATGATTTTGTCGGAAAGGAATGCTATGATTTTTCAGTGCTATGTGTCCACTCTGTCAAATTTAAGGGTTTGGCATTGTTGTTTTATGTTGTGGGTGTCATCTCCTATAATTTATGTGGGCCAATTAGTTGTCTTAATTTGGACTTAAGTTTTATTGGATTTTCCCAAGCATCTCCTTTTCTGGTATTATGTGAATGATTTCTTCCTGTTTGCTTCATTTGGTGGGCCTCATGTTCCCTGTTAGTATTTTGATTGAAAATATGCTATCTTAGAGAAGTATGAAAAAGATGTTAAGATTCATTGCCTTTGTAACCCTTAAGTTATAACTCATAAAATCTAATGGCATGGTATGTTGAATGTTGCACGAGTTATTTTTTGCTTATTTGATTGCATTCTTAGTTTTAAGAGTGGCCTAGTAAGTTGTAACTCAAGCTCGTTGTGACAAACAATAGTTCTTTCTTTACCCTCCAACACCTTTCCACTTCTCAATGTTATTGCACTTGCACCATTCTTGGTTTAGGTTCTGTTTGTGATGGTAATTTTTCCAAACCTCTAGATTTTAGCTCGCTCACCACTCCAGTAATCTGACCCATTAATTTTTCAACGTTTTTAATGCTAAATTATGTCTCCTCTTGAAATGGTATCATGTTACCTTGCATATTTATAATATTCCTTGTCAAAGCATTCAACATATTTTTGGTGGTCATGCAAGAAGTTGAACTTAGTCCTTGGCCTTGATGTGGGGGCCTAAGATAAGGTTGTTGTGGTGGCCTACGCTGCTCTATATGTTGTTGATTTCTTGATTGATTACCATATCGGAAGTTTGGATGATATCTCCATCCTGGATTGTATGTGATGAAATAAGGATCAGATCTCCTTGGCCTTGAAAACCAATGGTATTCACTTCTTCTTTCCCACATTCACAAGAACAAATAACTTTTTGTGCTTTATCCTTCACCATTAACTCACTCATCATTGATGTTATAGGCTATAGCTCGCACTTGATCTTCATGCTTTGCTGCATAGAACTAGAACTCGAACATTCTTTACCTGTTCTCCTATGGTGGGATCTTTTGTTGATTTGCCTAGAGCTTGAGATAGCTGTTAAATCAATGCCTTTGTAGCATAAGTGTTTTGCTAATGAAAGAACCTCTACTAGCTACATTTTCCCTTCTCAAATCTTCATTGAGACCATTGTAGAAGTATTGGATGAGGTCTTCATCGAAATAACCATGATAGGGGAAATCGGTACACAATCTCTTGACTCTTTCCCACAGAATGACTCATCACTTCTTTACTCCATATTGCTGTTTTCTTTCTTTCAAAGTTGATGATTTTGAAGTCGAATAGTACTTCTCAAGAAACCTTCTCTTCATATCCACTCATGTTGCGACACCCTGGGGGTAGATAATATAACCAATCCTTAGCCGCTTCCTTTTAAAGAAAAAGAGAATGTTATAAGTTTAACCTTCTCCTTTGTTGCTCCGCTAGGACTCACACTACTACTCATTACATGGAACTCCGAAAGATTCTTATTTGGGTTCATTCAACACATGGAATAAAGGTAGCAAATTGATCAAACCCAATTTTAACTCAAAAGTAGCACCCTCTTCTTATTTTGGATATAGGGGTTGATGATCATGAATTCATGATTAGGATCGTTGGACTCCCTAAATGTAAGGGGTTCTGTACGAGGCATCTCGTCTTCTATCTAAACTGCAAGTGGTAACGCAAGAAACTTGCTCTGTAACTCCTTCCTTAGCACGAAAAGCGTGATTGCACTGTTAGTTTTACACGTGTTAACCACAAAAAAAAAAAAGAATAACAACACACAATCCTCATTTTACCCTAAGAACACACGAGCCCTTTGATTTCTCTGGTTGTCTTTGACCTAACCAAAAATAAATTCACTTACTCTCTATTCACAACTAAATGTAGTAGTAAGGTTCGTATCAGTGTCACGTGATTCGCTAATCTCCTAGCAAATCGCATATCAACAAAAACAAATTATGGTCGGTTTTGGGTTATGCTTCGGAAAATTTGAGCGAATCATGTGACACTGATACAAACACCTATAAAGACTAGCATGACTTTTTTTTGTTACTGTTTTGATTTTTATCCCTTGTCTTGTTAGATTTACTCCACATACAATATGAAACTCTAGTGAAAAGGCCCTTATAGGTTCCACGAGGCGCGAAAGTCACTTGTTTAAGGGGGTTTATTTTGGCTCAATATTCCTCTGGAGACCCTAGCGTCAGTGGGAAGGGTTTTGGCGAATTTTGAGCCAGGGCTCTTAAGGCAATTTTCACGACTGTTAAGGCAATGCAGACCTCAGGGGCAAATTGATAAGACATATGAGAAGCCTCGTTAGATCACCACATGCCCTAAAGAACCATAACGATGCCAAGAAAACCATAGAATGATCTCGGAAAACCCCTTAGTACGTCCACTCATCCAGTAGGCAAATACACAAGGCTATACGGCTGAATATGCATCAAGGGGGTAATATCCACCAAAAATCCCATCCTTGGCCTTCTAGCGCTACAAGAAGAGTTTCAGAGGAACTTAAGCTGAGCCCTGGTGAGCCGGACGTGAGGAAACCGGGAAAGCTTCGTTGGGGTCTTATTTTTCCTCTTGTAGATCAAACTCCTAACTCTAACTCAATGCTCATTAATTTCATGGTCGATTGCGTTCACGATCTATTTGGGTATTTTAAATATTATCTTTTGGAACGGTGTTCCTAATACTCTCTGTCCCAAAAGAATTGCTACAAGTACAAAATTGGTGTTTTTTAAGGCTTAGGAGTAAAACGCATACTTTATGATCTCAAATATTCGGTATTATTATCACTAATCGGGGAAATTTTTCATGATTCTTATGTTTCAGAATACTGTGAGAAGTATGCAAAGCCAGAGGATGCAGGAGCTGTTCCCGAAGAAAAAAGTAGCGACGAGGAACCGAGTGATGAAGAATATGCTTCTAGTGATGATGCAATGGTGGGTGAAGCAGATCCATAGTTGCATGTACTCAACGTTATCTGATTAAATTTACCGTATCCTTTATGTATCTGTACATTATAATCACCTAGATCTGGTTAAACTAAACTAATCCCCAAGACTAATGTAAAGACATTTCACTTTAGTCTGTTGGGAAAATATTGTTGGGGAAAATGTATTTGCCCCAAAAGCTCCTTTTAAGCTGTTTAATCAATGTTCCTTGTAAATAGTTGTACTCTACCCTTTGTATTTTCTGCACTTCTTTATGTTTCTAATCCATTAGGACCCACTTTCATTTTGTTTACAACCTTCCTTTCAAAATCGACCTATACCTTCTCTGTGAATTTGCTATTAACAATAACATGTTGTAAGAAAGAATATCACTATTTATGGCAAACTGAACGACCTGAACTCTTTTTTTCATATTTGAATATATGGATTTGTCTTATGGTGAGACGGTCTCGTATAAGATGAGTTGATTAATATTTGGTCTATAACATGTGAGTAAAAATGTAGTCAATGAAGCATTGGAGTATTTTTCATTTTGTTTTTTGATTTTGCTATTGAATTGGTGCAAATTAAATTCTATGTGCTTCTACTTTTGTTTTCCCATGAATTTGCTTGCGTTATTTAGTATACTATTTTTAACCTTTAATATTTTTAGTTGTGTAAAAGTAAATATTATAAAATGTTGAACTTATAAAACTATAATTTTAGACAAACCAAATAAGATTTCATATTATGTTTATTCTTATGTAATATTCACAACAAAGTGAAACATCATCAATCCTTCATTTCCTTTTTTACCTCTATGTGTAAAATTTCAGAAGGAATCTAATCTAGATATCGACATAGGTGAATATGTTAATATAAAAATATCAATTTTATAGATTATCGTGATGCTTTCTTAGTCGTTTTTTAATATTGCAACAAAAAACCTTTGCACAAAAAGTTAAAAAATAGTACAATCATTTAAATTGTGAAGATGATTTCAATAGAGTTAAAAATGTGTAAACGAGAATTAAAAAAATAATAGAAACATTTCCATAAAAGAAAATAGTAGCAAAATAAAAACGATAAATTAAAATATAAAGTATCGCAAAATCATAAGGACAATACAAAGGGAGTAAATAAATTAAAAAGTTTAAATGATGTCATAATTAATTATATTGGTTAATAGCATAAACTATGATGAGGGACTTATCTTGGCTTAGGAGCTTTGGTTGGGTCGTGGCATCAACGTCTTTTGACCGTTGGATGCGGCTTTTTCTAATATTTTATAAAATTTAATTTGTTAACAAAAAATGGACTAATTCAAAATAGAAAGAACATCGAATTTCTTTACATGAAATATAATATAACGAGAGAAATAAAAATACTATTCAACCTCACTTGATCTGATCCGTTGTAAAAACTTCTCCTTTATGGGTATGAGTTGCCACCATCCGTCCCTCCCCAAACTCTGACCATAATTTTCTATAGGCAGAATATAATGGATATGATGATAATGAAGTGTGACAACTGATTTCAATCATAGACTAACTAACTCCAATCAGAGGTAGTAGTAGAATACTAGACACAATTGATTCAGCCATAGAAGCTAATATTGAAAGCAACCAAATATACAAATGTTAGCGTAGATGCCCACATTATATTATAACTTGAAAAAACAAAGTAACATAAGACAACGTCAAAGTAAAAAAAGAGAGCCATTAAGACTAAAATGGACTAATACTACCAACTGTACTTGTACCAATCTACTACTACTACTCACCCTATACCTGCTTACACTTTTACTTTCAACATCAAATGTGTTTTACAATCACATAAGGTTTGGCCGCCTTTTTCCCGAAACTGTCCTCAATCTCTTCACAACGTTAGCCCATCCAACACCACTACTACCACCACTTCCATTCGCCTGTTGAGCCGACTGATTAGCCCATACTTGCTGTTGGCCTACCACTCGACTCTCCCTTGAGTTTGATATCGAGCCGGGGCTCCTTATACTACGCCCCATACTTGGAGGAGAGACTGGTCCTGTGGACCCGGACCTCGTATTTCCAACAACAGGCTTTTCTCTGTCTTTCCTCTTTTTCTTGCAAACTACAAGATCTCCTGGATGAGTCAGCAAGGGAGAGTCGTCTTGCTGCCCCACGTCTCTTTCTCGGCTGTTGCTGTTGCTTCCGAGTCTTGATTCTTTCACAGGCATATGGGAACGTGTAGTCCTCAAGTCTTCACTAACCATATTGGGTCCTCGTAATGACTGCCTTGGTGATGGGCTCATCTCACGTTCGACATCGTTCATTAGTCTTTGCTTTCTATTAATTTGTGATGAAGATGGAGATCTCAAGGAAGCAGAACCTGCACTTGATGGTGGACCCGAGAAGGATACGGTGTTTCTAGCCTCCTGGACAACATCCGGAAAAGGACCCTTCAACGTATCCAGAAACATTTCATGAAATTTCTTCGCTTCACATGTCACCTGTGCACGCAAACAAAAGGCAGTCATAATTCTGCAGAGAAATAAGGATATGGTCAGCTAAACTTCGGTGGGTCGTGTGTACGCAACCTTAATCTTCTAAAAACAAAGATGTTACTAATTATTGGTTAAGCACAAAAACACCCATATAGAATATCCAAATGAGAACAATGAGGAGCACTAGAGATGTAATAATCACAACTAAATCTGTTCAAATTATCATTATAAGACGTATAGACAGATTGATTATGGTATAATCATTTATACTTCTGAAATGAAAAATCATGGTTGATTGCAAATGAGGAAAACGTACCACATGTGAAAAACCGTAATACTGCACTGCATTTTTCAACATCAAATGCACATCGTTAACAACGTCCATCACACCACTATACTGCAGTCTGTCGATTCGATGATCTATTTTACGTAAATCTAACAATTTGCTTCCAGGTCCATTTATGCCAGAACTTTCAGTCTTTTTCCACAAATCTGATAGAAGAGGTACGACAACATGTCCTTCCTTGTCTAGTCTACTTTGAACCTTGCCAATCATGCTCTTGCACTGTAGATAGACAAAGAATTGAATTATACTACCACACATTTTGGCATTTTTCAGAATATTTTGTAGAAACAATGGGGTCCCATGAAAATCTGATTTTAGGGGAAGGTAAGACTGAAAGAGGCATAAGCCGCGTAACGGGGAGAGTCAGAAATACTAAAATTGGATGAATGTACGCACAATTTCCTTAAAAGAAGGAAATTAAACCATACCCTTTTCTGAATGAACTCGGACATCTTAGCACCGTAACTTGAGTTTCCAGAAGTGTTTGCATCTTTGTTACCATCCCAGCTGTCCTTGGAGTTCTCACCCGGTTCATCTGGTGGATTAGACAAGCTACTCAATCGACCGGGTTTAGTAGACGCATGCAGCTTTGATGTACTCCCAGTTTTCCTAGAAGGAAGGGTTCGGCGAGCTTTTGAAGACATATCCATATGATCTTGCTTCAAAGCAACAGGATCTACAGACCTTTTGGATTCCGATTCAATCTTCAGCGGTCTTCCAAATCTCTGATCCCCTAAAGATTGAGATTGAGATTGTGATGGATCTCCACGTTGAAGAGGCATCTTTTCTCCGTATCTCTCTTCTGACCTTTCAATGGTAGGCCTAGGTCGGAGTCTTATGCTACGTTTGCGTTTAATTTTAGGCTGCACCACCTGTTCATCTTCTCCTTCTTCATGTTCATGATTCCAACTCCCTGATTGCTGTATGTCCACATGTGAATCTCCAGACATGGCAATTTCCCCTTCCTCTAAGTCATCGAGCTGAACATGAATGATTGATGAATCAAATTTATTTTAGAAAAATAAAATTAAATAGCAATAGTGATGTTAAGAAGTAGAAAAGGCGAGAAAAGTACCAATTTTTTTGAACCAGAACTGGGCCTGGCATCTATAGCTGACAGAGTTGTGAACTTTTGAGAAGAAACAGAGGGCGAAACAGCTTGCACCATCCTTTGACTGCCGGATGACGATCCAGGAGATCCAGGTTCTACCATATGACCTGTCCTGGTGTTTCCGCTAGGTCGAGGATAATCGAACCCATCATTGCTGGGAGCAGCATCTTCCTCTATCAGATCTTTATTGCCTATAGCTGCTTCGTCGTCCTCTTCTTCGTACTCTCCAGCTTCAACTTCCTCTTCAGGGGCAGAATATCCATTTCTGTCCTCAGAACTAGCATCAGAGGATTCTCCATCGTCCAATTCAGTATACACAGGAACTTTCTTCCCTTTAAGTCGGCCCCTTCTCCTCTCAGAATCACCAGGATCCACTTCAACAGTGTTGCTAATTATGTCCTTTGATGGCTTCTTAGACAAAGCAGATATGGCAGCATTAACTTCCACTGTACTAGCACGAAGCCACTCGGGTACCTGATCATACCTCGTCATCTCCTCAATCCAATCAAATTCTTCGTCCATCTGATCAAAGAGCTCAACTTCTTCTTTACTCCGTGCAATCAATCGATTTACCTCCTGCAGAGAAGGAACATCATGAACGGTTTCTTGATATCTCTCTTCATCATGTAATAGTGTCTCTAGTGTCATCCGTCTCTCCTCATGTGTTGTTCTTTGATCAAAACGCCCGGCATTGATTACTTCATCAGCCATGTCAATCTTATATTGTTGAATATTATTCCTAATAAGGCTCTCAATTGAGCCCACATAACGATCTTTTCCTGCTAGATCATCCTCTAGGTCAACTGCTCCTTCACTTCTGAACTCGTCCTCCTTTAAATGACTAGATATTTTATCAACAACGGCTTCCATATAAATGACTTTTACTTCCCTGGTTTGTCCAATACGATGAGCTCTGGCAACTGCCTGTTCTTCATTTTTAGGGTTCGGATCAGGGTCATATATGATGACTGTATCAGCAGTCTGAAGATTTAGACCTCGTCCAGCAGCACGGATACTAAGCAAAAAAATGAAGCACTCGGTCTCTGGGTCATTGAAATCTACAATCGCTGATTCTCGATCTTCCAGGCTAGTAGTTCCATCAATTCGCCTATACAAGAGTCGCCTCCATTGTAAATATTCCTCCAGGATGTCTAAAAGCTTGGTCATTGTACTAAAGAGCAGCACCCGATGCCCAGTTCTTTGAAGTTTTATGAGAATTCTATCCAAGATCCATAATTTTCCACATGACTTCACAAGAAAATCCTTTGAAAAGTCATTAAAATACGGATAAGTAAGCAATGGGTGATTGCAAACTTTCCGGAGCTCCATACACCTATTATTTAAAGTTCTATAGGATCTAGCCTGGTAATAAGGATTTTTCTGAACCCTCAGCTCCTCATCATCAGGATCCACACGAAGAGTTCCAGTAGTTTTGACCCAGTCATATATAGCACTCTGGATAGCAGACATCTTACATTTTAAAACAAACGACACCTGAAATCAAGTTTAATGTCAGAAAGATAGAGCATAGAAAGTAGATAGCCAATATGAGATGTATCAAGATATATACCTTGGGTGGAAGGGAGCCTTCTACATCTTCAACGCGACGTCTAAGCATGAATGGCTCCAAAATCTGATGAAGTCTATGAATAATGATGACCTTCTTTTCAGTCTCAAGCCAATCATCTTCAGCATTATGTGATGGACCTTCCTTTTGAAATGGTTGTGAGAACCAATCATGGAAAGCTTTGCGATTGTCAAATACTTCAGGTAGAAGTAAATTTAATAGAGACCATAGTTCCTTCAAATCATTCTGCAGGATACAAAGAGCCATCATGAGAGAACCCATACAGACAAAATATCCATCAATATAATCTATTGACTATTGTCCATCCCTGCAGGGAATTATAATTAATTATCTATTTCTATAGGTGAATCACAGCCACTAGGGATGTAAGTAATTGGGTTAAAAACCGAAAACCAAACAAAATCCAACCGAATTAGTAATTTTGTTAAGATTTTTTTTAAGGAAAACTTACCTACAATAATCCAATCTTTTCTTGATTTTCCAAAAATAATATCATCTATCGATTAACCATGAATAATCCCAACTTTAATGGGTCTTTGCTTGGAATAGACCAAGGTTACCGGTTACCTCTTACAATAGGTCAAGTTGGCCAAAAAAAAAAAATTAAATGTATTTTAAAAAGTAAAAAGTAACCAAAAAAAAAAAAAACTTATGGCAAGATTGCTCTTCCAGACTTCCACCATGATCACCTTAGCTTCCACTCTCCCAAACCCCCACCATTGCCTGCCCCTCACAACCTAGTGCCCATAACCTCAACCCCCTCCCCCACCAATGTCCACCACTATTTGTAATGCTAACATAACCACAAAGCCACATCACCTTCCTCTGTTTTGCAAAGCCCATCAGCATTCTCTGCTTTTCTGTTTTGTGAAGGGGTTTCAGTGGTTAACATTGAGTTCAAGATAGGGGAAGGGGAGTGAATATAAGTGGTGGTCATCAGAATGAGGGAAGGGGAGGGGGTGTGTGATGATAGGGGTGTGGAAGACGGTGTGTGAGGATAAGGGAGGAAGGAATGAATGGCTGTGATGGAGTATTGGAGGTCTAGCATCTTCAGTGGGAAAGGGGAAGGCAGTGGAGGTGAATTATCTTTTAATTTTCTTAATTTTACTTTTGAAATTTAGTGTTTTTAAAAGTTGAGCAATAACATTTTGGTTAAGTGACACAAAAGTTGGGATAATAAATAGTTGCGATTTTTGTAGGAAAATGAGAAAAAATTTAGATTATTGTAGGTAATTTTTCCTTTTGTTTACTTAGTTCGGTTTGGATTTAAAATTTTAGTTTTTTTGGTTTATGACGTGAATTCGGTGATAAGCTAATAAAACCGAAAAACCCAAAGTTGATCGAATTGGACCAAACTATATATAAGGCAAACGGACTTTTAAGAGTAAACAACAATAGTTAAAATGTCCCGCATAAAAAAACTGAAAGCCCCTGACACTCTGTTCTCTTTCCTCAGTATTCAACCCCATTTCTACATATTTGTACTCTTGATGACAACAAGCTATTAAGGGCTCTCTTTACAATCCTCTTCATTCAAAAATGAAAGGACCTGATTATTTATTTAGTTTGTTTTTGCATTGATAGTAAAATGGTAAACCATTTTTCTAAGCGTGTTTTGCTTGAATAGTTAGTGAATACATTAAATCTTTGATTAGTGCAAGTTTCCTTTTTGGATTTTTTATTAGATATTGTTAATATTTGTTTCTAGATTTTTTAAGGGAAAATTGAAATTAATAATCTAATCTTTTGCTCAAAAGTTCATTTTTTATTAGTAGCATGTTGTATTTGCTCCAAATTATGTACTTGATGAAAAGAAAAAGATAGACCACTTCTACAATGGTCTCAACTTCAGCTAACAAAAACTCATGGGTCAATACAAGACTTTCCAGGCAATGTAAAAACATGCAGTGAAGAAAGAAATGATATGTTAGAGAGAGGAAGAGGTGAGAAAAAAGAGATCCGAGGGAGACCGAGGGAGACCGAGGAGGTCAAGGCAAGAAGCTTAAAGCTGAAGGTAACTCCAGCAGAAATCAAACCCAAAATCCCAAAAACAACACCCAAAACCACTTCAACAACATTAAAAATCCAAACCACTAAAAAGCCAGCTATGTGACAAGTGCAAGAAATGGCACTCGATGGGGTAAACTGTGAGGGTAAGGTTGTATGTCTAAATTGCGGCAAATTAGGCCATTTGGCCCAAGATTGTAGGAGCAAGAACCGGGAAAACCTCAAATGGTAGAGCATGACACTCGGGAAATCAGAGAACCAACGCAGCAACAACTCTTGGCTCCGCCTTGAATATAAAGGTGGTAATGGAGCCTCATCTTCTAGAGGACAAGGGAGCAAGCGCCGGGGAAAAGGAATACTCTTCGTCATTAACGCAACGGGGGAGCCTAGAACTTCAATGCCTAAAATGGAAGCTAGAGTCATTTACAATTTACTGTTATTGCTTTTGTTATGGTTCAAGTATTTTACTTGGGCATTGGTTAAACCTTTAAGTAACTCTTTAATTGAGTTGACAAAAGTCAATTTTCGCTTGATTAATGCTAAATTTTAGCTAGTTTTTGCCTTCATAATTTAGGATTTTTATTGTTGGAGTCTCAAGAAAAAGTAGAGTCTGATAAATCTACCACTTAATGTTATGCCTATCAATCTTGGAAAAAAAAATTGACTTAAATAAAATAAAAGAATTAAATATTTTGATAATGTTGGAGTTGGATGTTGTTGAAGTCAAATTTTAATTTGATTTTCAAATTTTTTATAAAGATATGACGAAGTCTATGTAATTGCAGTTAAAGTTGGGTTTTTTCCTCAAATTCACATCGAATTTGCACAAGTCGAGTTGGGCTAGGGTCGAATTTGGACTTAATAGTCATCCCTTCATACTATAGGTTCGTGGTTGACCCCTATCTATGGGACGCTATGGCATTGTTGTGATTCTATAAACGAACCCCAATGAAGCGTTAGATATTGCTATTAGATTGTGATAATAGAAATGAGTTGAAGTGTTAATTTTCACGTGTTATTCCCATGGTAAAGAAGTTGCCATCCTTAATGTGTTTTTCTTAAGAATTTTACATTATGCCTTATACCACCTTTAGGTGATTATGTTTGTAAATAATAATTTTTTTGAAAAAAAAGCATTAGAAATACTGTAAAAGTGAATTATAATCACTGTCAAATAGAATTCTAGTCAAATTACACTAAGTTTTCATTACCATTTCCACTATAAAAAATCAATAACCAAAAATACCATAAAAGTTGAACTACAAAATTGAGAAGTGCAAGTACACTTATGAATAGAGACCAAAGGTTTCCTCTGTTTTAAATTTGTTGCAATATTTGTTCTTCAGATCTTTAATTCTTTAATTAAGCAGATAAAAAATTAGTTTAAAAAAGAAGATATCATGAAATATGCAGAAAGAGAACTCAAATAGGATCTCACTTGACTTGATTTTCTTATACATTGGTAAGCAAAAATGAGAAAAGTCAAATACTGAGCACTTTGCAAATGTAGCAACTATAAAAACAGAAAAATTTACAAACCCCTAACAAAGCCACACAACCTGAATGCACAAGGACGGAAAGGATACAGGAACAGGTACTGATGAACATTAAAACCTCCAATAACAAAGAAAAAAAGCACCATAAATGCAAATATAAGCAAAGTATAATAATGCTGATTTTAATCACCAACATAAACTCTGTATAACACAACTTCAGCAGCACAAACAATATAGCACCAGAACCTGAGATAGTTTGAGTAGTACAACAAACCTGCAGTGGGGTCCCCGTCAACAGAAGACGCCTTTGGCAGCGATATCTATCCAAGTCACGTGCTAGAACTGATTCTCGATCTTTCATTCGTTGTGCTTCATCTATTATTATATACTTCCAATCGACTTTAGAAAGCTTTGAACGATCATACATGATAAACTCATAGGTTGTCACAAGAACATTGAATTTCATGGCTAGAACTTCCTAGGAAATCACAAAGAGAAGTTAATATAAGAAAGTGTAACGCATCAGTACATACGTAAATAACCTAAGCAAGTGGCTCTTACTTGAGTAAATAATTTAGTTCTTTGATCCTTAGTACCAACATAGTAAATGCAGGACACAGATGGCAGCCAGGTATGCAACTCACTCTGCAGGGAAAGCAAGCAGGTTTAGCAAAAATAAAAAAAGATACAGGCATTTCCATTCAATTAGGGAACTGCATTTACAGACCTTCCAATTCACCAAAACAGCATTAGGAACTATGATTAGATGGGGTCCATAATTCCCTTTAAACTCCATCAAGTAAGCAATCAATGACATCACCTGCAGATGGAAGAAAACAATTAACAAATTGCATCTCTTAGGAATAACACAGTCAAGTATAGTAAGCGACTACACGGAATTGTATAATTCACTCAAGAAAAGGAAATGATTATACTTCTACAATAAGAAAGAATTATGTTCAAAAACAGTAAGTGGCAGTGCAGCATGCACCCATGAATGAAAGGATGGCTACGGATAAAAAAGCTCATGTCCTTGAGGTGTAACGAAACAAATTATATACAAAACCAAGATACATTGAGTGTCATTAAGAGTGAAAGCTGAATACAAAAGGTTGCAAGGAAAGGACTAAAAAGAGGTAGTTAGTTCCTCTATTGAGTTCTAATTTTCCATGCATAAATGGAGTTATTTTTGCTTTCATTTCTCGACTTTTGAATACTTAACTCACAGTCTGGGTCTCGGTCTTGCTCCTGATCCAACAACAAATGCATCAATCCCAAAAGATGGGGAGGGGCCAGAAGGCTACATAATCCAAAACATAAAGCCATGATATCTCCTACAAACCTACTTTTCCATTCGCTCCTATGACCTATCTAGTGTTTATATGCTTATATGGTCCTCATCCAGCTCCTAAAAGAATAATCTCTCATTATAGAGTTTACAAATCCAGTTCAAGTAGCACCTGGTCTATGCATTTGCACTCCTAAGACAAGAAAAGGCTACACCCGGTTAGGCTTAGGACCTGATCTGCTAAACATTTGAAGGAAAAATGCATCATTAAGATTCATTCAGTCTCGATAAACAGATTCAAAGTCTAAAAGCCATTTAACCAACTGGAAAGGAAATCTTAAAAAACCCTAAACAAACTAAATGATAGAAAGGAGTTTTTGAACCAATTTCATGAAAAGCCTCTAATCAAACGATTAAAATTTATACTTTTATTCATGTACCCTTTACTTCATCTCACGCTAAATCAAAAAATAGCAATAGCCTGTAAAAGACATGATATTCATTGGACATGGTATGCAGCATGTCACCTGAACAGTTTTTCCGAGACCCATTTCGTCAGCCAAAATTCCGTTCAACTTGTTGTTGTACAGAGAAAGCATCCACTGTAAACCAACCTGTAAATAACATATTATGTCCCAAAGGTTAGAAGATCATCAAGATACACAAAAAAGAATCTTCACCAAAAATGCAACTTACTAGCTGATAATCTCGCAGAGTCCCAGCCCTCAACATGGAAGGTTGTCTCACAACCCTTTCATTTATAGCATGCGCAAGACTGTAATACCTGCTCAAATACAATAATTGGATAAATTGTAAGTTTACCCAAAAATAAATATTGAGAAAATATGACACAATTCATGGACTATTTTTTTAATAAGCAGCAAGTTACATACACCAAGACCCTACTCTTTTCACCTGAATACTGCTCAACTAAAAATATTACTGATACACACATGTTTAAACTGGATTTTACTCATTCCCTGTTGCTTTTCTTCAATGAAATAACTATAAATTACAGTTCAATCTGAGTTTCACAGATTAAGATCAATTATTTCTGATTAAAACTGATCTCTTTTGAATACAACATTTCGAATTAAGGTGAAGGGGCCTAAACAGTCAAATCAGGTCATTAAAGATGAAGGACCCACATTTGAAACCCTTGTCAATCAAATTAGAAATTAGAATCAGATTAATTGGAAAGCACAGCTAGCATTAAAATTTTAAGAGCTGGATGACATCAACAGGAACCACTTTACCCACTAAAAAATCACATGAAATTTTAACTTCTGGAAAATTAAACAATCACATACTTATTTACTGATGAATTATCCTTTGGTGCATTCATTTCAGAAAATTGATTCCTAATCATAACTTCTTCACCAGCACAAGCAGCCGCAGCTCTGACTTCTTCTTCTGAAAGACCCTATTTCCAAAAACACCATCCATTGTCCCAACGGATCAAAAAAAGATCATTGATCAAAATTTAAAGAACACACAACAAAAACTAAGGAGAACAAAATGGCCGAGCAAAACTCAACCAAAAACCTTGGTAGCTCAAGATCTTAAGCAACATATTTCAACCAGCTACAGCTAGCAGTCATACCTGCGCTCGAGCAGCTCCTGCTGCTGCAGCTGCTGCCTCTTGAACCTCTTGCTGACTTTTGGTAGCAGTTATTTTGCTCCCCAATTTGTGAAGATATTCTTCCGTTTGGGTTAAAAATGTAGATAGAACAGCGTATCTCTCTGCAGCATCACCTGAAATGCTTGTCTGCTGCTCCAGAAGCATTTCCCTATATCTTTCAACATCGTTATTCTTCAGCGCCTCCATCCTTTTATTTCTATCATCATCCTTTCTTTTTGAAAACTCTCTAAGCGTCCTCTCATGATATTTTGCAACACCTCGGTTTCGAGCAGTCCGGGCATCACGAATCGCCCAATGTGCCTCGAGAAGCTTCTTACGCCACTGAAATATAGACTTAAGCTGCTTTTCTCTCATAGCCCTCTGCGATGCTTGAACTTGCCTTGAGAGCTCTAAACGTTGTCGCTCACAAATACGGACAAACTTCCTGTATTCTCTGTCGTTCATTGCCATAATCTCCTGCTGCTCTTGATCAACTTGGTCTCTTAAACGTGCCTGAAGGTCCAGAAGTTTAAGCTTTTTTTCTTCAATTTGCAGTCGTAAAACAAGATCTGGCCTGATCCGCTTCCTCTCCAAGTTTACTGCTAACAATTCACCGATTTTCTTCAAGTTCTCTGCTCTTTTATTATTAAGTACTTCCATTCCTTCCACAGAAAGGACATCTTTGATGTCGTAAGCCAAGGGAATACTGTTATTAGAAATAACTGCAGAACCAAGAGAATCGTGTTTTCTAGTAAAACAGGGGAAATCAAACAATGGACCATGATACTTTCTACTTGATCCAACATCTTTCGGCTGGGATACTGAGCCAGTTTGCGGAGGTTTCTTAGCCTGTGTACTTTCACCAACAGATGTCGGGGATGCAATAGCCTTTCCCCTGTCCATACTTGCATCATTTCTAATAGGAATTTTTTGTATATTGCGCTCAACGTCTTGTTCAGCTTTAACAGCAACAGGAGTAGACTGTTGATCCTCCTTCCCAGAAAACACTGCAGGAGCCTCTCTAGTTACAGACGTTGCACCTGCCACATTACCAGGAACGTCAGTTGTTTTTTCATCACCTGTAGGAATCTCCTCCTTGAAGACATTTTTTGCAACAGCAGGAGGAGCCTGGGGAGTTTTCTCACTAGACTCCACATGCTTTTGACCTTCTTCAACATTCCTAGTAGAAAATTTCTCCTCTGTAGTAGAACCAGCAGGAACAACAGACTGTTGGAGCTGTGACTCCAGAGAAGGAGGTGTGATAGCTCGAAGTAGTTCCTGAGGAAGAGTGCTTTCCCCTTTCTGTAAGATAGGGCAAGAAAATGAGAAACACAAAAGAACATATTGCAACATCTTTAATAAGCAGTCATAAACATTACAGCAAAGAAAACAAATGATTATTATCCTTGTACTAGCACTGACAGGAGCCATTGATACTTCAACACACCTCCTTGCACTCTATAATTAAGCATTGGTGTTTAAGAGAGACATCATACATTTTGTGAACATACATTCCAAAAGAAAAGGGAGATTTTCAATATGCCCTTCCCCTTCCCCCCTCCCCCCCCCCCCCCCCCCCCCCCCAAAATACATAAACACCCTACAAAAACAGCAGTCAAAAAACTTAATCATAATGCAACGAAATTGAGGCATTTAAAGATGTTTATAGCATGTATATTTAGTTGTGGAAGGATATTGTGGGACAAACATAAAGCAAAAAAAACAGTAACTGTTGAAGTCCCTAGGGAATAATATACAGACAAAACCAGAGGCCCTCATACTACACAATTTTTAGTCTTGAGATTAAGATTGTGAGTAGAAATTGACAGTTCAGCAGCAAAAGATTAAGATCCCCGAGGATGACAACAAAACATAAAATGAACAACAAACAATGAGCAAAATTAAATTAAAAGGTGCTTGGATAATTTTCAAACCTTCAAACGTCTAAATGCAAGAATTTGCGCTTTGAGGACATGAAGTTGTTGTTTAGTAAACCCAGATTGGTGTTGGGAACTTTGGGATGGTGGCTGAACTGGGGGAGGAAGATGGTTTCCAGAGACTGCATCATTGGTTGCATTAGGCGGTCGAGGTGAGGACTGGTTCAACTGCCTCATATATTGCATCTGTAATGCTTCCTGACCAGTCGCTGTATTCTTAACATTCAGAGAATGTTCTGAACCTTGGTTCAAGTTCATCGAAGGCCGTGATGCCTGGACAGAAGCCATTCCGTTTCCCGCTGTCACTGGTTGCATTAAAGGGGTTGCGTTCTCTCTACCTTGTGTAGAAAACTGTGCAGGCAAATTGTTAGTACTGTTACTGATACCAGCATTGGAAGCGGAGCTAAATGGACCAGGTGGAGCTGTTTGCCTAGCTCTAGTAGGGCCTGATGACCCAGAAACATCACTGGACGAATTACCACGAGGCGAGCTTTCACTAGCAATGGGTGGAGAAGTAACCTGCTGCCTCTGCATAGGAGCAGGGGACGACAGTGAATTTCCTTCATTTGGTTTCTGATGAGCATTCATTCTAGACTGCATTAGTGGTATTAGCTGCGTCATCAAATTTGCATTCGCTGGCTGTGATAGATCAATATTGCGCTCACGCGCCCATGCTTGTAACTGGGCAGCAACCGCCATTTGGTTATTTCCCATGCTTTGAATCCCTTGCTGAGCCTGTTGATGTTGTACAGGCCTCATTATATTAGAAGAAGCAGAATTTCCCATTGTTTGTATCGGAGGCTTTGCCTCGCTCCTCTGCTCAGAAGCTCCCTGCTGCCCTTGTTCTATCTGCTTCTCAGCACGAACAAACTCAGATGATTTCTTTGATGCCACTGCCTGGACCTGGTTGGTAGACTGCATTGAAGCAAGCTCTTGCATTTTCAGATTTGCCATCCGCATATCCTGGTCCTTTACAGATGAAGGACTTCCAATTCCCAAGTTGGCTTGTCCCTGAGGTTGCATGCCTAGAACAGATTTTTGCTTTGCATTCTGTAAAGCATATTGCATATATGCTTGATGGACAGGATGTAGTGCTTGTTGCTCATGAACAAGATTTTTATTTTGACCTTCTTCACGTAAATGAGGGGACCCATGCTGCTGCACCATCTCAAGGTATTTTCTTTGCTGCTGTGCCAATTGCAACGAGCTCGGAGATGCCATGAAATTAGACCCTCCCATGACACCTTGGAAGCCTGGAGGTTGAAAGGCTAGGATGTTTTCATTTCCTTCAGGTTTTCGTAGTAGTTGATGTTGCAGTGCCTAAGAAATTAATTATAAAATATAAGAACAAATATCCTACAAATCACAAAGAAATGTTATACATTACTGCTATCCAGACACAATACCAGAATTTGGTGCTATGCAGCCAGAAGGATAGACATTTACAAAATTTAATCTTAGTGAAAATCATCAGAAGTCAAGACACGACCAATAGAATTAACATCATGGTCTTAAATCGAGAACATAAAATGAAAAATGGATAGCACGGTAAATGTGAATCAAACAAAAGCATGCAGCAATAAGATGTTGATCTAACTAGACCATACGCAGTAGAAAGCAGAAAATGAGACGCTCCAACCATATATTTTAGAAAGTCTCTATCAGTACCAATCCTGTTAGTGACACTAAAACTTGATAAACAACTAAAGAATGCCTTACAAAAATCTGCATATTCTTGCTGGAGCCAAAGCTTTTTAGTACTTGGTTCAAATTACAATCAACTATAGAAAAATGGCTCATTAAATCATGCGCACTTCTGACATTTGCAATCAAGAATCAATCGACGCAACCTCTTTGTTTTACAAGAGTAATGTTGTGTACATCCAACACCCAAACCCCTCCAAGGTATTGGTAATGGAATGGAATATACATGCAACTCATGAACTACAGCATAAGTTTCCTTCAAAAACGAAAGTATATCATAATGTTAACCTAACCCATAAAAATAAGCAAAATCATTGAATAGAAAGATTAGAAGTCCATCATAGTTCAAAGAACTTGGATAAGTCAGAAAAAAAAATTTTATTTAATCCTCACAAATCAAATGATACGCATTACAACCATTTTTAACATAGCCATTAACAAAACAATTTCTATGATAACTCACTGTGCAAACAAACAAAAACCAATAAAAAAAGCCAACAAAAAAGAAGGGGACAAGGTACAATAGCACTTGAGCATAAGACACAACTGAATCGAGATCAATGAAAATCCAAAATCCAAAAAAGCCAATAACAAGCAACCAGTAGTCCAGTACCAGACTAGCACTTTAGTAGCTCGAAATTCAAAGTAATAACTACCCAACTGCCACTACTTAATTCTTACAGTAGTAAGATACCCACACTTGACCAAATAGGAGTCGCCAGGCAAAGAAAAGACAACAGACAAAACATCTTGCCAACTATTGTCAAACTTCAATATTCACACAAACCATACTACATCAAAATCAACAAATTTTCAGGCCACTCCATGAGCTAGTAAAAATCCACTAAAGCACCATGAGTCATCCACAACAGCAAATAACCACTTCAAAATTCAAAAAAACAATTAATGGATTATACGCCATGAATCACGAAATGCTTCATTCCAATTAAAAAAGAGTGGAAATCATCAAATTCACGCTAATGCATCAATAAAAACCCAAATTAAGCACGGTTATTTGATACATTTCTAACAATAGTTTCAACAAATATTAAATCAACACCATGAATCACAATTTTGAACACTTTATCAAACCCACAAGCCAATAACACCTCAAATACCAAAACCAGGCAAAATCATCGAGAAATGTTAACATTCTTAGCAAAACAAAGAAAATCAACACCATTAATCACAAATTTAAACTCAACCCAACTGAGGATTTTCCAACATTGTCATCACAAACCATCAAATCAACACCACTAATGAGAAAAATTGAGCTCAACCCATCAAAATTAACAACCAAGATCACAAAATCCACAACCCACAAACATCTCAAAATCAATATTAAACCCCCAACCTGTCTCTGCTGCTGCTGAATTGCATCAAACTGCTGCTGCTGCTGCTGCTGCTGTGAAACCGAAACTGCTGAAGATGAAGACGATGGCGATGCAGCAGCAGACGCCGGGCTCCGTCCATGTGCACCGGCGCCGGCGTGCTGCTGAGAACCACCGCCAGATTGCATATATTAAAACCCCTAAAAAACCACCCACCCAACAAAACAATAAGAAAATCAAATTTTTACAATTACTCCCTGAATTTCATCAACAAAATGACAAAACCCTCATTTCAAATTTTTGCCCCCACTTCTAAAATAAAAATCAAGGTGTCAATTACACCCAAAAAATATACCCAATAGTACCCCACTTTTGCTCACTCACTTTTTTCTCTCTCTATACACTTACCCTTTTTTCTTTCTCACTCTTCTATCTTAATTTCCGCAGCGAAAATTAAAGATTTTCGAAGATGTGAAAATAATCAATTGGATATTTGATTTAGTGTGAGAAAGGAAATAAAATCAAGAAAATTTGGCGGCAAATTGTGGGTCCAAATTGATAGATCGGAGAAAGAAGAAGTGGGTTTTTCAGTCCGAACTCATCGGAATCTGCTAATTTATGCGCTTTTTTATGGAATTCTTTTTCTTTTTTTTGCTGGGTTTTCAACCAGTCAAGGAAACCCTAATTGATTTGTTTGTATCTGCTCTTTTTAATTGATTTTTTTCTCTCTGAGGCAGTAAATTGTTTCCTTTGCGTAATTTTGGTTATGGAAGATGTGAGATTGGTTTATTGTTACGGTAGGGTTAACTCAACTATGGTTAAGAGAGAAATTGAAAAGGAAAAAGGAGTTTCACATTACATCTCCAAGCAAAGGGTTTTTCTTTGTATTCTCGTATATTTGTATATTTATTATTCTTGTTCCATTTGGTTTTTACATGTGTTAATGTATATATTTAATCATAAATATTTTAAATTATATTTAATTAAAAATTATAAAACGTTTATCTTAAAAATTATAAAATGTTGATTTTAATAAAATTTACACTGGACACACTTGACTATGTTTTAACTTATTTATAGATTAAAATAAAATACAAATTAAGAGAGATAATAAATAGTATCAAAAAATCAAATGAGACAATAACAGTGTATAAGAGGGAGTAATTTTTGTTTTTTCTTTTTATATATTGAATTTCTTAAATTGTTCCTTATTTATTTTTTCTCTTTAACTTTTATCTTTAGTAAACATTAAAATAAAATGAACGATGAATTCAACCCTAAAAATATTGAGATAAGCATTGATTTGAAGCTTTTAGTTGAATTCGTAAATCTTTTTCAAAAATACTATGAGTCACGCAAAATGTGCAACGCGCGATTGGACCTAGGTTCAGTCGCACGTTTCGTGCGACTCTGTCTGACCGCCTAATTCTGTCTAGCACGATGGGCAGACCTGGTAACACCCCTCTCATGAGGTTCGCCTTTAAAAAGCATAGACCTAAAGATATTACTTAACGTGCAACTCTATTTAACCGCCTAATTCTGTCTAGCACGATGGACAGACCTGGTAACACCTCTCTCATAAGATTCGCCTTTAAAAAGCATAGACCTAAATCTATTACTTTACAATATTCCCCGAAGAAAGATTGCCTCTAGCCCGCTAACATGATTACCAATCATATTATTATATAATTTAGAAATAAAATAACAACACAACTAACTAATAATTAACAAAAAAAAATTTCGCAATAGATAAAAATATTCAGTAATCAATTTATCAAGGGAAGCTTGCTCGAGTAAATAGGTTGGGTGCTTGGATGAGCAACCTTTAACTCGGGCAAGCATTGTTGTCATATGTTTGTTTATGTCCATTTGCATGCCTATGACTATTAAGACTCCCAACATTTGATGCATTTAACAATTGGGACTACATTATAAGTTTATTTTTCTAATTAATTAATTTATAATTGTAAATAATTACTTTTATAAATTAAATGCACATAGATCAGATCTATAGAATTAGTTTCACAATGAGACCGCCTCATTTAAAAATTTGTTAAAAAATAAACTCCAACAGGCTCAAAAAATGCAAGATTGAAATTTACTTCATTGATTATTTCTCATCATGTAATCAACTAAACAAGGAATACTTTCAGTTATTACAATTTTACATGATACAAAACAACTAATATCCTTAGATTCAACAATAAAAGTTGAAGCAAATGCTAGAATCATTCAACTGGCACTGGTTGCATCTTCTCAGCTTCTTCTCTCAGCTCTTTGAACAGGGCAGATGACAGGTATCGCTCTCCGAAACTCGGGTGAACAGTCTATGATCAAGGAAAAAACATGTTAGAGTAAATAATATATATGTTGGGGCCTCAATTATCGGCTTAAGTTTTTGGATGAGTTGATTCTTTGACATGGTATCAAAAGCCAGCGTGACAAAAGTTCACGGGTTCGAATCTTAATCACCCCTCATTTAAAATGGAGTATTTAGCGCCAGGTATGAACAAGGCATGTGCTGCATCCATACTTCTACCCTAAAGGTTCTTGTGTCGGGGAGCACGTTAGAGCTAGTATAACATATCATGTGACCTTATCCATCAGTTTAAGTTTTTGGTTAAGGCCCCAACATATCCTGTAACCTTATACACTCTAACAAAACATTCTCATTTCAAGTAAAACCACAACCCACAAGAGTTGAAAGTAATTAGATCATATTTATTTGCATTTTCAATGTGAAAACGCATTTTCAATGTGAAAACAAAGAGTTTTTCACGGCAAATGCAGTAAATTCAATGGGACAAATGGAATAACTATAAGTGACGTATACTATTTTAAGACGCCATAGAATACTTGCACATCAACACATGATTATTTGTTTATGATTATTTTTTCTAATACTAAATATATGTCATATTTCATATGTAGATGTGATCATCTTCGAGCCACAAGCAATCATTTCATTTCATCACCAGGGTGGGATTTGGGGTTAGATGTACGCAATCCAACCCTTATAGTGAAAACAAAAAGATTGTTTTTGAATGATCCTACGTATCTACATCATATGCAATTTCATATAATAGAAATTGCACATGATATTATATATCGTTTTAATATATACCACTGTAATCCGACTATTGCTTACCACAATGAGCTTGCCCTTGTTTTCGGGTCGCCTAGCAAGTTCAAGAGCAGCAACCGTGTTAGCTCCAGATGATATCCCGACCTACAAGTTCACCAAAACAAAATTATAACTAATTACAAAAAATTTGAATTGTCAAGCTTGTTTATATATCTAGGGGCACTTATTTTCACATATTCACATTGTTTTCAATTAGAAACCAGCCCAATTTTTTACTTACCATAAGCCCTTCCTTCAATGCCAACTGCCTAGCCATCTTTACCGCATCGTCACTTTTAACCTATTATGTAATTTCAAGCAATTGGGCGTAAATGCAAGTTCAATGATAAATATTGATCAGAAGCACATAGATGCTACATTTGACTTCTTAACGAAGAGCTTTAGGATCAAATGTAGCAATCTCACGGGAAAACAGAAGTATGTTAAGAGTTTGAAAAACAGCTTAAGAGCATAAATACTACCTCAAGAACGGCTTCCATTATATCCATATCTAAAATATCCGGTTTAAACCCAACGCCATTTCCGGTTATAAGGTGAGGACCTATTTCACAAGAATCAAAATAATGAATACATAACGATAACAAAATAGTCTAGTAAACAAGAGCAATAATATAGTTGTGATTAGGTAGACTAAATAAGGTCGTAGTTTGTTTTAGCATTACCTGGTTTGCCTCCGTTTAGTATGTTGCTTTCAGCTGGCTCAACTCCGTAAATCTATAACATCGATCATAAGAAAGTCGCATTAGGCAAAAGTACCATGATGTGCACAATTAAAAGCATAACATTAGTTTGAAATACTATCTTTCATTTCTTTCTAATAGCTACACTTTAACGGAGGATAGTAAAACGTACCTTAACATTAGGATTTTGAGATTTGAGATAACGTCCAACACCAGACACGGTGCCACCACTTCCGATTCCCATGACAAAGATGTCCACTTTCCCTTGAGTATCCTCCCATATTTCAGGACCCGTTGTCTCAAAATGAACCTGTTTTAGCCAAAACACTAAACCCTTAAGGCCTTAACCCAACAGTACAGTACAGTACAAAAAATCTAAAGCAAAATATAATTTTTGTGTCCTATCTTTTGATTTCCAAATTGGTGTTTTTTAAATTGTGCTAATTTGCTAAGAAAATTTCAATGATTGTATTGGTATAATAGAAACAAGAAAGTATTCCATGTTTCCTTGTTGCTTATTTATTACAGACGAGGTGTTAAGTATCAATTCAACAAAAACCACTTATGGTTGTAGCTCCAGTACGTATATGTTATTTACTCTATCACATCTACTCAAATAACAGTCCTTTAGACTAAAGTTTAGACGCAGCACATACCCTACTCTTACTATCTTATGTGACGTTAAATATTCCACTTAAACAATGAGGGATGGATGAAATTACAGCCCATTGGCTCATGTCAAAGAACCAACTCAGCCAAAAGCTCAAGCTTAAGATTGAAAACATGTGTTTTGTACAATTATCAACACATTTGTAGGTTGAAGCTCATAATGCAACAATCTTAGAATGACCCTGATTTAGTGCAGCACTTTTGGACCTAATCATATGATAAGTTCAGATATTATGAACATGAGATGATCTCATGGTGAGATCATCTCTATTGGGCTGACACATGTACACTTAGTGTGTTAAATAGATCATTTACAATTTTAAAGTGATCAATTAAATTTTAGACTAATTATATAGGCCCGTCTCATGAAGACGGTCTCATACAAGACGAGCTGATGAACCTGGTACAGCAAATGTGCAAGAGAAAAGATGAAAGAACCTGAGTATTAGCAGGATTAGAAAACTGTTGAAGCATAAAACCATCAGGGGTTGAGTCCAGAAGCTGACAAGCCTTTTTGACAGTTCCTCCCATTCCCTTATCAGGGTCTGTCAGAATCAGTTCAGCACCAAAAGCTCTCATTGTCACCCTTCTCTCCAAGCTTGTGTAAGACGGCATCGTCAATATCATTTTGTACCCCTTCATTGCCGCCATGAACGCCATGCTTATCCCCATGTTCCCTGATGTTGGCTCAATCAACACCGTCTGATCACAAAACACAACACATCATATTAAGGCGGAGCAAAAATACACAAATAATGTTTGAAACTGGGTCTAAACCACGCTAATATTTGAGACCCTTAATTTAGGGGGTCTTAAGGGGTCAGACACCTTGCACATGTCCGAAACATCTCAGAATGACTAAAGAAATTACCTTTCCTGGTGTAATTAGCCCCTTTTTCTCTGCATCTTCTAGCATAGCCAATGCAGGCCTATAGGACACGATATGGAGTAGATTTTAGCACATAATATCACTTCTTAGTGCAAACCCATAAAAAAGAGACGAACAAAAAAGAATTACTCCCTCCGTCCTATTGGGTTTATTGCATTTGCTATATAGAGCAGTCATATAGAAAACGCAAATGTAGCAAACTCAATGGCAACATATAATCGTTAGCACATAATATCACTTTTTAGTGCAAACCCACAAAAAAAGAGATGAACAAAATAGAATTACCCCCTCCGTCCTATTGGGTTTATTGCATTTGCTATAAAGAGCCGTCATATATATAGAGAACTCAAATGTAACAAATTCAATGGGACGGAGCAGTATAGGTTTCATAAGCACCTGTCTTTCACACTAGCAGTAGGCTGCATCATCTCTTGTTTAACGGCTATGTATGCTTCACATCCATCAGAAATTTTGTTTAGAAAAACTAGGGGAGTCTTTCCAATAAGCTGCAGGAAAATCAATTCAAAAAAATTGTTCATCATGTGGCCATTCTATTACAATTTCAAGCATGGTCAATGAACATGTAAATAAGCTTCGGAATCTGAACACTCATCTCTTCATGTGTGTGGAAGCAAATCAACCGTCATTATTCTGCGTTATATATCACGCACTTTAAATAGAAGTTTTTTTTAATCAAATGACTCAGACCATATTAACTTGTCATTATCAAGCCTTAATTACAATCAATAAGTATCAATGTATCATTTTACTCCCTCTGTCCCTTTGAGTTTGCTCAATAAGACTCAAATATGTGATAGTTTTTTGAGTTATATGGTGCAAACTCAAAGAAACAGTATTTGTAGGTCCATCAACTTAAAAGATATACTTCTATCTAATTTGGTAATTAGCTTTCTATTCAATTTGTTAATTGCTTAGCTTTTTTGGCTTATTGTTTGATCAAATTACCTAATTTTTTTAAATGACTTTTAAGGCCGTCAAAAAGTCGACATTTAAGCCAAAATATAAAGTTGCTTTGGACAATCTCTTTCATTGGATTTCAGCTTGGCCTACTTTTCTCTAATAAACGGCCAAGAATAGCGAAAACAGACAATGCTACCAATAGTGCAAAATCATAGCTCTAACTCATAAGAAATTTCAAATTGACTGTAAGGTTGAGCAAGGGGCCAATTAGCCAAATTGCCCAAATATGCTAAACTTGGAAGTTGGAGTTTTATGGGAAATTCCTTCTCTAAAAAAAGAGTATCCCAAAGCAGATGGGATTCTGACCAGAATTTCCCACCTCATAAAACAAGCTGTCTTGTCTTTCTCTGAACTTAGTCTCTACAACATTTGTCTGTTATCAAAATAAAAAGATTATAATCCTAAAACCTGTCCACACAAATAATTTTAATATTACGAATTATTGGATGAGATGGTCTCATCAAAAAACACGTCTTATTTAAAGGTTATTTATTCAATCTTATATATATTATGAAAATATGATCTCTTTGTTTGAGGTCGACTCACCGAAAAATGGTTTTTGTAGTTATACTTCAAATAAGATGGGAAGCTCAACCAACAAATGCAATTGGGCTCAAATCTGGATTTAATTAACATATGAAATAACCTAACTTTAGTAAAACTAATGTATTGTCTATTAACCAATTCAACCAAAGTCGATGGTTGAAGCTCTACACTAGGGCGCCCCTCTCACATAGGAGTCCTCTGAAGCGTGAATGTTACATAACTTTTTCATAGTGTTGAAAAAATTATCCACTTCTGATCCCACGTCCAACAATTAAAGAGATTGATTATATATAAACTTGATGGGCTATTACTTCTGCTATCGATTGGGTTTTAGAATGAAATCTCATTAGGTTTGTTTGCAGTCAACTCTCTTCTCGTGTGGGTCTTGTGTACCAGCCCAAATCTATCCCATCGTACATGGCTTGGATGGATGAGATACCTAGGCTTCCAATACAAGACAATATATTCTACGAGGAGGATATAGACAGTTAACAAAAAGGTTGTTTCTGATTAATCCTTACGTAGAACACAAATTCTAAAATGAGATGGTTTTATGGTGAAATTATCTTTATTGGGTTGAGCCATAAAGTAATCAGATCAATTACAGAAATTAAGCTAATTATATGGGTTCGTCTCATAATTAGACTGTCTCATGCAAGACCAATTGTACATATAAACATATATAACTTTACGTAAATAAGAATCGGAAATGATTTGTGACTGAAACATGAATAAAAGATACAAACTCACTTGGGAAACATGAGTTTTAATAGTATGAGGAAAGGCAGAAGAAGCAGAATCAGCAACAGTTTGTGTAGAAGTGTTGGAAAAGCATCTGATTGTTCTCTTAAACATATCACAACTTGTTCTTGATCTTCTCAACATACAGCTTGTAACACTAGCCATTGTTGAACACTTTGAGAGTACCCAAATGAGATTATTTTAAGAGGGAGAAAAGGGAAAGATGCAAGAAAATTATAGTACATGATAGGCTTATATAGAGTAATTAGAAAGAGATATTCTAAGTGCTTTTCTCTAGGAAAAAGAGGGACTAGTACAGTTAGTGTGCAGTGGACTCTAGTGTGTTTGTTTTGCAAGACATGTGGAGTGTGATGGGCTTGACTCTTTGACCTTTGTCTTTGAACAAGGTATTCAAAACAGACCCAATGATCCGAAATTCACTTCACTTTGTAACTAAAATCGATTTGACCCGATTTTAAAAATGATTTACAATTACGTAAAAAACAATAAGAACGCAAAATCCGATTTCAATCGAACCCGAAATAAATCCTATGACCCGAATGACTCTTTCTTATAAATCGATTAGAAATAATTGTTTTATAGTAAATCGAGTGCTCGATCTGCTAAAAAATACACGCATTTATTATATATATTGAAGATAAAATATATGGAATCTTGTTATATTCGTCTTGATAAAGTTTTTTAATATAGAATTTTTACAATTTTTTAAGATACATACTTAGAGATATTGAAGTTCAAAATTTATTTTAAAATGCG
This sequence comes from Amaranthus tricolor, assembly GCF_026212465.1. Lineage (NCBI taxonomy): Eukaryota > Viridiplantae > Streptophyta > Magnoliopsida > Caryophyllales > Amaranthaceae > Amaranthus > Amaranthus tricolor. The sequence goes on along the minus strand of NC_080050.1, from coordinate 603,754 downwards.
TGTAAAAAGTAAAGTTGACAAACAAAAAAGAACAGATGAAGTATTCTAAATAAATTTATTATTAATAATTATTTTTAAACCTTCTTTATAAGTCAAGCAATTAGAAATAAGCAATAATTGTGTTTATTTTTAGTAATTATAATAATAGATGGATTTATTTTAAGATAAACAATAATTGGATTTACTTTTTGAAATTTTCTTTTAATTTTTAAGGTCAACTTTTTTATAGACTAAATATAAGTAATAATTAAATTAAAGTACAAAATAATATTTTCTATCCCACTTGCTACTAAAGGGGCTTGCACACATATCCCCACTACTAGATTTAATTTTAGGAAAAATTAAATAAATTGTATAGTACTCCTTTAGTGGGTATTTTATTACGTGAGGATAAGTCTAAGAAAATAATGTAACAAATTAAGTGTAAGGGACTAAAATAGTATATAGTAAAATTAAAAGGATAAAGAAAGTATAATCTAACACCAACTAATATTTTAAGCATTTTAATTTAAGGAATTATGTACAGTTGGACACCTTATATTTAATTTGTCCTTATTCATCCCTAATACTGATGATCTAAGCCATCATATGATCAGTATAGGAGGCTGTTGACTCTATACTATGAACTTAACCTTGCCTGCCTTTTTTGATCCCTTTGGAAATCATGAAAGAGTAGACACAATGGAATGAGCAAGGAACACCTCAATCTAATATCCCGTATAAGTTAGGGTTAAAAGAAAAGTTTTAACTACTAGACGCATTCATGATTTTTGGTTATAAATGTCTTAGATATCCGATGTTGATTTGCATGTGGAAAATAACATTTTATTATCTTAATGTGATTGACTAATTTTCATCTTTAGACTCTTTCCTGACGAAATTAAATATCAAAATATACACAATTTTACTCTGATAAAGATATTAAGTTTTTTTAATTAATATAAAGTAAGAGTAGTTTAAAATAAATATATGTTGTCCTAAGAAGATACAACCAAAGGAAAACAGCCGAAAATTTGGGAATATAATCAATCCGTTACATGATTAGTTTCGCAATAATTATATTGATAAAATGAGTAATAATACAAAACAAAGTATGTTTTGGTGAGTGATAATAAACTTTAACCAAATACTTAATTTATTTACTACAAGTCTTATTCTATGAGATTGTCTTATCATGAGATGAATTAATTAGTTAATTTTTTTGATTGATCACTTTAAAATTGTACTTCACTTTAAGGTTATAATTGGTCATTTTAAGATTGTAAATAATCACTCTAGAGTTATAAATAATCGCATTTAAACTGTATATGTACATTCAGTCATGTCCATAGAAACTCTGAGACTTGTCTCACTTGAAAATTTGTCAATTATTTATATGGATTTCTTACTTATGTTTTATCGTTTGCTATCAAGGATCAATCGAAAACAAATTCTTTGTTAGTTTTATTATTAATAAGGGTAGAATTGGTATATTCGACCATTACAAACCCTCTTTTAGGTGGAAGCCAATTAACGACAATTAGGATAGCATTGAAATGGGATTATTAAAAAAAAAAATCTCTTCATTGTAAGGAGATTATGAATTTGACACATTCTATGTGAAGCTTCGTATAACCCAGTCGGGTGGTTTGAGCTGCCAGACGTTGAACGCTCCGTTTGTTTGAATTGGAACAAGAGAACCAAAACGTCTTGGTTTGTGGCAGGAAGGTGCGTGAGGCTATCAATGGTCAATCCACACCACCTACTGGAGTCGGCCAGTCGGGGGAGGCTTGTCGCCGGTCTAATATCGACATCTTACTCTCTTCGATTCTACTCATTAGTCTCATTTATTTTTTGTCACTATTTACTTATCACTCTTTATTGTATTTTATTCTAATGTGTAAGTTGAAACATATTCATTTAAGATCTTGTTTGATTCATCTCAATACAAAATTATTATTATCAACTTTTTACAATTTTTAAGAATAATTAGAGATATTAAAGGTTAAAATATTACGTCGGCAAATGTAAAAAATTAAATGAGACTAATGGATTGAATAGGAGGTAGTATGTTTTAACTAGATTTTTTTTTATGTAACAAAATTTAGTAAAATTTAATAGTCAGAGACTCAGAGTAATAAAAATGAAAATGTTGAAAATTTTTGAGGGCCAGCTACAATATTAAATCGATAGACTTTTATCGTATGATTTTTCTATTTAAAAATATTAGAATTTTATTTTGCTTTTATATAAGAAAAAAATCAAAATAATTTAAATTATTGTCCATTAATTCAAAAAAAACCAACATGAGCATAACAATCCACTGAAATACCTACTTTTTCCCTTTTCACGGATTGTGTGCGAAAATTTGAAAAAAAAAAAATCATTTAATAAATTTATTTCAAAAACAAGCTTCGTGAAAACTTTATTCCCAAAATAAGTGTCCGCACATCCAAATCTAGACTTGGTGTAAAAACGTTGTTACTAACAGCGAAAACAAAAAAAATAAATAAAAATTAGTAAAGCCTCAGGTCACTGTTAGTAACAGCGACTTAAGGAGTTGACTGGTCAACTCCTTAAGTCGTTACTAACAACGACTTAAGGCTTTACTAATTTTTCTTTTACTTTTTTGTACGTATTAAACTAGCCGTTGTTAATTTGAAAAATAGTCGTTACGAAGTTGAAAATAACCGTTATAATTATGCTCTATAAATAACTCCATCATTTTCCTACTTCATTGTATCTAATCTACATCATTCTTGTTCTAGTGAATCAATTTTTGAAGGTAACATAAGGTATTATGTTAGTCTTATTCTCAATTTATAAATGTTAATATTAATTTTAAATGTTTACTTACGTTACTATATTATATGTGTTCTGTAGATGTCAAAAGAGCATTCTATTGAAGAGTTATGTGATTGTGGTTATGAAGTTGAGATTAATACAGATTGGAGTGACTTCAATCCTGGGCGTAAATTTGTTGCTTGTCCTTTCTACTTGGTTGAAGGATTAGGATGCACATACTTTAGATGGATTGATCCGGAGGGTACCAAATGGCAGAGACACCTAATAATACGGCTTGAAAAAGAAAAACAAGAGCTTAAAGATGAGGTTTTTAATCTCAAGAGACAAATAGATGATATGGCACATAGGAAAGAAAAGACCGAAAGGATTATGAGAAAATTTAAAACGCAATCTTAGTTAGCGACGGTGGTTTAACTTAACGAATGAATTATATAATTTGATATGTATTCGTTGAACATGAATGAAATTCTGATGAATTTTCGAGAGCATTTTCCATATTTGAATATGATTGTCTTTTTATTTTTGTTTTAATTCATACTGCATTCTTGGCGGAATGATTCATCGCCGAAAAGTCTGAGTACTGAGTACTTAACATCATTTCATTCATAATAAACGTGTGATAATATGATTAAAATATATACATCTACATATATATTACAAATTATACACAAAATTCCAAATGTTACAAATACTGAATATGTACAAATGTTCAATATATACAAAATGTCACTAATGTTCAATATATACAAACAATATTCTAATGCTAATCCTCCTCCTGTACCCTGTCTAACTGTGACGGTTTACGACGCCTCCTACGATAGTAAGAGGCCGTCGCATGACGCTCGGGGTAGGGGAGGTGATTGATACTGTGATGATGTGGTACCCTGTGAGGACCCGGCACCGTAGTCGGGGCACGTTAAGTCAACCTCCTCAAGATGAACGTCGGCATGATGAGGAGATGACTCGTACTCGTACATAGTGGTGTCGGGCATAGTCACTTCTGGAATGAAGTGTTGAAACTGCGTCCCTAGGAGTATGCCTTGGGCAATCTCCCGTACAGGCTCCTCTTGGGTGGAGCTGATGACAGTTGCAATGCCTTGTGCCTGCATAAAGACTTAAGTATTAATGAAATGTATAACGTGTAAGTTCTATGGATAATAATCAACGTTGAAGAATACTTACAAAGTGTGTCATCATCGGTGCTGCGAGAGCGTACTGGGCTGCCGCGATGATACCTCGTGGTGTCATCCATCGACGAGTAATGGAGAGGAACCACGACATGTAATCCGCCGAAGTAGGTGCGCTTACAGTCTCGATCGGCGCACCTTAGGCCAGCAGATCTAGCCTGTGCTCCCAACGAGCGATATGGCGCATGTTGATCTCGAGCCAGTTCTTAGGCTCCCGACCCTTGTGTGAGCTGTGATGGAGCTCCGCCTTTGTGTCACATGGCGGCGGGATGCCCTGTACCATCCCAAATTGGCGCAGTTCGCGCTCAGGGAGATGCACTTCGACTATGTCAAAGTAGATCAGAGGTACAAATGCTCTTCACGCCCCTGACATTATGCCTGAGTGCTGAGGCAATGTAGCGTATGCCTCAGCGTAGACCTGATCAAATACCGGGCCGGGCTGGGTGGAAAAAAACATCCCATTGATGCGGGTTGGGTCGAAGTGCGGGCCTAAAAGTTCCTGCCCAAACCCGTAATATGCGGGCATGCGGGCCTATGTTATATATTATTTATACATAATTAAAAACACAAATTACAAATAATTGAAATAAACAAATACAATTGTTACATATTATACATAATTTAAAACAAAAATTACAAATAATTGAAATAAACAAATACAATTGTTACATATTATACATAATGTAAAATAAATTCAAAATGCAAATCATGAACAAGCTCCTTTTCGGGCGGGGCCGGCCCGCGGGCCAAACGCCAATCTCAAACCCGTCCCAAAAAAATTCGGGCCACTTATTTTCTGCCCAAACCCGCCCATCGGGCCATATTTTGGTACCCAAACCCTCACTTTTTCGGGTCGGCGGGTCGGGCCGCCTATGATCAGGTCTACCTCAGCGGGGTAAGGGTCCCATCGAAACTAAATGTGAAAATGCGATTAATAAATTACGCAATGTGTAGTTACAAAACAAGTTGTAATGAAGTTTTTACCTGGTCAGCTCGAAGTAGATCGAATTGATCGCGGTAGAACCCCACGCTCGATCCTGTGTGGGTCCTTGTACGTCTTTCAAAGGACCACCGCGATCCATACGGCACATGTGGGGGTGAAAGAATTAGTGGCACAAATGCACCACGTCCTACACTCCTCATCGGTTGACCAATGAGAATGTGCTCCCACGCCCAAAGCTATGAATTACAGATATAAGTAAGTAAACGAAACACAAAAACATATAATAAAAGAAACATAGCGGTAACATGTAAAGTTAGTATTACCTGCAGAATAATCAGGGGCCCAGCGATCTCCTTCACGTTCTTCCGTGAAGTTTCACAAAGTCTCCTGTAGAGATACGCTAGGGCTGCGGAACCCCAGCTGTACCCGGAGATGACTTCCCATGGCGCATCAAGCAACGTCAAGTACAATAGTTGTACCCGGTTGCTAGTCTTGTCGGAGAACAAGACAACACCAATTAGATATAGGAGATACGCTAGGGCTTATCTCTCAACGGTAGCCTCATCAGCACCTTCAGGGAGGTGCGAGAAGTTCTGCGCAAGCCATGTTACGCGCAGACTACTCCCTTTGGCTACCTCTGCGGGGGGTCGCACTCCTAATAATCTATGGACTATGTCTTGCCAACTTTCGAGTTGGCGTTCAACGATGCACACGGCATGTCCCTCAATGGGAAGCCGTGTCAGCACAGCCGTGCACACGGTTTGATTTGAAGTCTCAGTTCGGTACTCAACGTTCCTATGAATATGATACAATCTAACAGCGTCCAACAAGGCATCCTTGTTATCAAACATCATACCCTTTGAAACTCTCCTTCATCGGTGTAGGTTGTATCACCATCCCAAGACCTCAAAGAGTTATCCTCAACGTGTTCATCTAAAGGGGGAACTAGTGCATAAGGTGTAGGAGCAATGATCGTTGGAATGTTGCCTAAGCTCATGTCATTAGCTAGAGCCTCCTCGTCAACACCCACATCTTCCTCAGAAGGAGCTTCTACGAATTCAATACTCTCACTATTAAAATCACCCAAGGCTCATTAGTCATTTGTATCTTCTAAGTTAAAAGTATCATCATTCGAAACTTGAATTTGTAGTTGATTGGGTTTATTAGAAGGATAAGAGGAAGATGGCATAAAGGAATTTTGGATTTCTTGGGTAGAGAAAGGGGTATGATAAGGAGCAGAAGAAGTTACATTCAAGATTGCATTCGTTTCTACAATATTGACATCTTGATTCCCTAAGGGTACCTCTTCTACATATAACTCTAAAGAAGGCGTAGAGGTAGACTTTGAGTACTCCCACATTGCATCTATAGCCTCTTCATCCTCAACCGGAAAAGCTAACAAATCTCCACTTATATTGTACTTAAAACTTACATTAACGGTACTTCTTGTAGTGTCAATGACAGTCTTAGAGCATATAAGATGTTTGAATTCATTCAAATCCGTGTTTGAGTTGCATGCAAACAGTTTACGTCTCCCCCCAACATACTTAACATTGTTACTACTTGATCGAATTGAACCATTCCAACAGCATACAACAGTCACACGAAATGAATCCATTTCTACAACAATACGTACAAAATCAACATCAACATCAAGTTCATAAATATATGACCACTATAGATGACATACATTTTAAAATCAACAACAAATTCATGAACAAACAACCTCATTATGAAGATCAAGGTAAATAACAACTACATTCGACATATTCATAGAGTTTAAGTGTAAATGACCACTATACATGACATACATTTTAAAATGAACAACAAATAAATAAATCTATAATAAAAACATACCTCAATAAGCTGTAGATCATCAAGAAGTAGTAAATTGCAAGTTTATGAACCTAGATTTATGTGAAAGTTGATTAAAAGTTTGTAAACTCTAATTTTTCAAAAATGAAAAAAACACAAAAAAAATAGTACCTTAGGTCAATGTAGGAAGATGACAGAACTAATTACTGGTACAAACTTGGAATTTGATGAGATTAGTTGAAGTATTGAAGTTGATTTAAATGGTGGAAAGAAGAGGGAGATCTCGTAAGTTTCGAAAATGTAATGAAGGAGCGAACTGAAATGAGGAAGAAGGAAACTGGAAAATATAATGCGTCTTAAGTCGCTGTTAGTAACAACGACTTAAAGAGTTGACCAGTCAACTCCTTAAGTCGCTGTTACTAACAGCGACCTGAGGCTTTACTAATTTTTTTTTTCGCTGTTAGTAATAGCGTTTTTACACCAAGCCTACGTTTGGATGTACGGATGCTTATTTTGGGAATAAAGTTTTCACGAAGCTTGTTTTTGGAATAAAGTTGTTAAATGATCTTATTTTTTTCAAATTTTCATTGTGTGCTAGATGCAAACGTCGTGCACCCTATCTTTGGAGTCTTGAGTGACGGCTGTTTCCATGAGACCTCCTCCATCCCAGCCCATTTACCTAAATTCATCCCACTAAAAATTTTTTTGGGAAATTCCACATGATAACTCTGAGGTTTTAGATTTTTCACGTGGTAATTAAAACTTTTAAAAAATCCACACGATAACTCTGAGATTTACCAAATTGATCCACCGTGATCTTTTTGCACATAAAAACGTTAGCAAATGTTAATTTCGAAGCTTTAAGGCTGTTGTACGCCTATTTATTCAACTCACCATTTCAAATGCTATCAGTTTCAACCATTTCTCCCTAAACATAAACCCTAACTCTACCATCTTTCATCCAAATCATATTTTTTTCCCCCAAAGCCAAAGATGGTAAACCTTAGGGTTACTGCGTGAATTTTTTAAAAGTTTTGGTTACCACGTGAAAAACCCAAAACTTTAGGGTTACCACATGCAATTTCCCAACTTTTTTTATAAAATAATTTTTTTGGGAATTGTCCTTTCAAAGCTTGAAGTGAGTATTTTACACCTTAAACCGAGATTTTAAACCTTAAAATGAACATTTAATTTTAACGGTTGGAAAAAGCTTAAAATGTCTAAAGCCTTAGAAATAAAGTTAAACTTTGGAGAATGAAGGTTACGGCTTGAGTTTATTACCTTATTTGGAGAAAGTAATTATTGTTCATCTAAGGTTTTAATATACGAAATGACGTGTCTAGCATTAAATAACTAATAAAAGTGAGTAGTTTTTTTTAGCAGTTTTTATATAATAAAAGTGAGTAGTTTATATACAAAAATTTGTGTTTTTGTCAATTTTATTGGCTTATTTAGCTCAATTTTAAAAACTATTTGAGGGTGAAACTATTTTTAATGAGAATTTGTAAATTAAAATTGGTATTCTCTATTTTCTTATCCTTTACAAACTCTAACCTTGATTTTAACATCCAAAGAGAATTAGATCTTATCTTCAAGACTTAAATTCGATTCTTAATCACGCGCGCCTGTCATGTGAAAAATTTGAATAAAATAAGTTTATTATTAAAAAATTCTCATAATGAGATTTGGGAAATTTTGATTCCCAAAATGTCTTCATGTCAAATCTAAGGTCGCATAATAGGCAACTGGTGAAAAAAGTCGAAACTCTTTTAAGGTCGCATAATAGGCAACTGGTGAAAAAAGTCGAAACTCTTTGTTTGCTATTACTAACAGTGAACAAAAGAAAGACAATGTCATAAAATTTGAAAGGACAAAAAATACTCCCTCCTATTCATCTTAAGAGTCTCATTTGACTTTTCACGAATTTTAATGAGAGTCAAAAGTGGGACCCTAAGGGTAGGAAAGAGAGTGGTATTATGAGTTTTTAATATAAGAGAGGAAAATTAGTATGGGTAATGGAGAGTATAATTGAAAAAAAGGATAAAGCTACTAAGGGCATAAAAGTCAAAAACCCATACCAAAAATAGAAATGGAACAATTAAGGTGACTTGACCATAAAAGAAAATTGGACACATAAGCTGAATAGAAGGGAGTATATAAAAAGGTCGCATAATAGGCAACTTTTAAAAATATTTCCCAAAATAAACACTTTTTTCCATAGCACAGTCATGTTTGTTTGCTGTTACCAACAACGAACAAAGTAATTTAGTCAAAAAAGTCAAGGTCTTTGTTTGCTGTTATTAACAGCGAGCAATTACAACGCTAAAATTTTAATTGCTATTTTTTTGGGGTCAAGGCTATTTTACAAGGCTAATTTATAGGCTTTTAATTATTAACTTTTGGTTATCAACTTTCTATAGTTGAATAAAATCACCTTTTATCCCATTATTATCAAATTTTCCAATTTTTTAGGAAATAAAATTGGAAAATTAATTTTAGGTTTTAATTAAAAAATACGTAGCAATCAAAATTTTCAAATTTTTAGGCTTTTAATTATTAAAAAGCTATGGTTATCAACTTTCTATAATTGAATAAAATCACTCTTAATCCATTATTATCAATTTTTCCAATTTTTTAGGAAATAAAATAGGAAAATTAATTTTAGGTTTTAACTAAAATAACTAGGCACCTTAAATCACCCCAAATTTTTAGGAAATGAAATAGGAAAGTTAATAATTAAAAGCCTACAAATTAGCCTTAACCCCAAAAAAATAGTATCAATTAAAATTTTAGGTTGTAATTGTTCCTTGTTATTTGTTAATAACAGCGAACAAAAAAGTTTGGTCAAATCTTTGTTCACTGTTAGTAACAGCGAATAAAGACCTTGACTTTTTTGACCAAGTTTTTTTGTTCATTGTTAGTAACAGCGAACAAACTCAAATCTGTGCAATGGAAAAAAAAGTGTCTACTTTGATAAATATTTTCAAAAGTTGTCTATTGCAACTTTTTTTTTATATTTTTTGTTTATTTGTTTCAAATAGATCTAAGGCTCAAATGTTTAATTTGAGAATTAAAATTTTTCTGAATTTTTTTTAAAGAAAATTTTATTCAATTTTAAAAAACCAAATGTTTAACATCATTTCTTAGTTTCCTTCCTATCAAAACAAAAACCTACAAATAATTCCAAATTTTCACCATTTGTACACCCGTTTAGAAACAATGACTAACCAAATCACTAACAGACTCTCTCTATTCATCTTCCTCACTATACTTGTCACTCATTACTCAATCATCCCATTTCCCAGATTCGCCAATGCCGGAAAAATTCACATCACAGATGATCTCGATGACATTATTGACGATGAAGAAGATGATGATTGGAAGAACTGGGGCAAGAAAAAACCAAACCCATCACACGAATTTGACTTAAATCCTTCCGATTTCGATAAAATGGAACCTGCCCAGATCCAAGCTGAGATGATGAAGCATCAAACTGGTCCTGTTTTCGGGTTTGTTAAGCTCAGATTAGGCGTCCAAAGAACCCCGGTATCTCATATTCTTTACTGTTTTCAATGTGTTCAATTGGGTTCCCGTAATTATATAAGATTATCCATCAATTAAGATTATATATTCAGAATTTATATGATTGGTTTATTGAAATTTGAAACCCCCATTTCCTAAAATGTTTTGTTCTTGATTGATCCTGCCTAATGGAGGAAACTTTTTTGGAATGGAAGTTTGAAATCTTTTTCAGGCAATCCTGAAACAGAGTAGTTTCGTTTTTTCTGTTGATGCTATTTTGTTCTTAGTTCATTTGTGCTTTTTATCTAATTATAGATTTTTAATACTCCAATAGTGATTATATATTTTGATTTTTTGAACTGAGGTTTAACAGGATGAGGTTTCAGTGACGGCCATGAAATGGAGTAAAGTTTCGAAAACGGGAGGTTTAGAGGTGAAGTTCATGGGGGTGGATCTTGGTACAGTCATGTTTACAATGGAAGCAGGCCAAGATAGAGATCAGGTACATGTTATATGCTATTCCATTTACTACTTACAATTAACTTTTTGAGATTTAATAGGATCTTTTCTTGATATGATGTTTAATTTGCACTTCATGTAAGACATTCTCATTAAATTATGTGCACTTCGTGAACTTGCTGATGATACTTGGTCAATGAAAAACAATGTCTTTGTTATCACTAACAAGCGTGACCGTGTCGTAAAGTTTTGGACCTGCGAAGCTAGGATCGAGTATTTTTGCATTATGAACTTGCGACCTTAAGGGATAGGATTTCGGATACTTATTCTCCATTCCCATAAATTTGACCTGTGCAATGTTTCTCCCTTATGTCTCAACTCCCATCCCGTCAAGGGTTTACATATAAAAAACAGATTTCACAAATTGTTGTATGAGAAGATCTTACCGAGAGACGCGCCTCATACGTGGGTTAAATAGTCCATCTCGACTCTTTGTTTGAGCTCGTCTCACCAAGAGACGGTCTCTCACAAGAGTAGCTCAACATGTTTTTGCCAAAATTGTCATGAAGGTGGCTTTGGGCCATGCCATGGGTCTGATGGCTAGTGTGCAGCTCTAGACCTTTTTACACTACCCTTGGCAACGATGGTCTGGGGACTGTCCAATCCATGGTCCACCAAGGGACTGGCTTTCATGCCCTGCCTCCAGAATTCTGGATAGTGCCTGCCACACGTAGACAATCGTGGTATGTTATGACTCCCAAGTTTTATTGGGAAGTTGTGAAACATCCCGAAACTTCAAACTCGTGCCAGTATGGCATTTTTCTAAACTCGGTTTTACATATCCTGCTGGTTGTATGGTGAATAGCTTGCCAAGGATAATATATTTTGCACTAGCAATGGCTACTGTAAGAGTTTTGTATATTCATCTTTCATGATAGAGATGTTGACTATACAGCCTTTGTGACACTTTCTTGATTTTCCAGCTCAAGGAGTTCATACTGGAGCAGCCAGATGCATATGAAGTCAAGATTGGGGACTATATTTACCGGAGACCTGGAGATCCTCCATTGGAAGAGGTTATTGAGAAGCTACAATCAGAGAAAGGTGATAGTCCTAATAGCGAGCATGAGAAGGATGAACTGTAGAGCAAAGTGTGATACATAGTCGCTTAGGCTCGACTCCTAATGAACACTCGTACGCACCTAACAACAGAAAATGTACTCCTAACTTGTAGTTTACCTAATGTATTATCAGACATTCCAGATGGACAAACTTTGCAATATCAATTACTATATTTCATTATTTCCTTTTTCCCATGAAAGTGCACATTTTGGTTTCTTTCTGAAGGCTGAAAGTAGAGTTCACTACTACTATGATGAAACATCAACGGAAAATTAGACATGGAAGCTAAGCTCCAAACAAAGATGTACAATCTTTTTGGAAAATTGGGGTAAGGTCAATATCCTACAAGCAAGGGCAGGGAAAATTGATTTTTTTTTATAGGTTGTGAGAATCGGGCCCCTAACACAAGTGAGAATCTCTAACTACAAGGTCAATCCATGATTCTCATAGACAAAGTTAAAAACATTGAAACCAGATATGAAATTGGAATAAGGAGTATATTATAATAAAGAAATTGGCATTTTGCAGATTTGAACTGTAGTACAAATAAGTATTTCTACAGAATGATCATGGATTTCGTGTTTCATGTGAAGAAATAATGTGCAAAAATTGCGCTGAACAAGACAACACATGTAGCTATATTCAACTTAATTTGTGGATCTATTTTAGCTTCTTACTGAAATCTGACAGCTCAAGCATGTGGATTCTTGGAATACTTGCTGCTTCTTCCCTTTCTTTCTGGGTATTATACCCCCAGTCACCTAGTTAAATATTCATATTTAAGAAATAAATATATGCAAGGGGTTTAATTAAGCAAAACAAAATATATCATATAATTAATATCCACACATCTGAGATATGAGAAGCTCGAAGAATGACTGGTTTACCTAGATACAAGTTCCAGCCGTCCAATTCTGGCTCTTTTATGACATTTTTAAGAGTAGCAAGTCGATCCTCCACAAAGCTGTATATAAAAGGTCACGATGTCAGCTGAGACCTAACCAGTGATGTTGCTTATAGTGTTCTGACAAACGCAGTTCATAAAAAGCTTGTTTCCTAGGATCACAGTATTAGTGATCCGCATCTTAGCATGTTAAAACAAAAAACATGATAAAGATCTTACTGTAGAGAAAGCCCCTGATGTTCTGGTTGTTTCTGAAGCATCTTAAGCACCTCCACCTTTGGACTGAAATTTCAACTTATTGTGAGAAAGATATAGTAGAAATTCTCGTAATTTACAGTCTCTTTGTCAAGTAAGAATAAATGAAATTTAGACAGCATATACTCACCCAGTCCCAAGTCCATAAATTCTTTCAGGTGTTATAGTTACACCAGCAAGTTCTCGCAGCAGTGCATCTGCAAATCGGCTCTGATCAGAAACAATAAATCACATAGACAAGTAAGCAGATCATAACAGAAAGAAATTAGTCAAAAGATCGAGAATATTGCCACTTTACAATTCCTTTTTGTTTCTCAACAGGGATCTAAGGTACCTGTTTTGTAGTAACAATGTATATCTTGGAGGTAGTAAATCTCAGAGCATCTGAAACCCCAGGATACAGTCTGCAAGAACATATGGAATCAGTAAATATTATGGATTGCAAGTGGCAATATCAGGGTTTTATTATGACTGAATGTATGGGACACATACTATCAAGTTGAAAATCCACCTAACCTCAAGGGAGATTCCATATGTGAGTCATTTTGAAGCGAAAAAAAAGATTATGAATTTATGACGTGAGAGATTATTACAAAGATCCAAGATTTTGTTATCAGTTTACCATTGTCTAAGCTTCCTGTTTTTTCCACTGTAAGTATATTTAGTGTTGTATCTGCTGATAAGATAAATGCATTGCAAAATCATTTATCATCATCTGCATCTCCATTCCCAGGTAAAAACAATGCATTGTATTTGCTAGAAGGTCAATTTATGAAGCACTTATGGAAGCAATGAAAATTTCGTTCAATCAATGCGCAGACAAACTTAGAGATAATGCAGTCTGTATAACCATCAACTTCAGTCCATCTGCAGATCCTATACTAAACAGTCATTTCTCTTTTTTGGAGGGAGGGTCAATAAGGGCTACACGCTACCTAAAATATGGTAGGAAAAGCATTCATATAGGCAGTAGGCTATTTGGACGATACTTGCAGAGAAAAATCTAAAACTCACCAATTTCTAGATGGTTTCTTTTTCTTCCTTAATTGGCGGGGGCAGGGGATGAGAGTTGAAAAGGAATTGGAACGTTTCATTATTGTGAAGATGTGTTTGAGCTATTCAAAAAGCACTGCATTACTTTCATGGATCCAAATCATAGTGAAAACAGAACTCACCTATTAGCACCAATCCATGTAGCCAGGTCCTTCTCAATCCATTCATCTCTGATCTTCCCAAACAGTTCTATTAGCTCATCTTTGTTATCCTTCTCATCCCATGCTTCCATAATAACTGGTTTTAGTTTGGACCAGTTTTCAAGTATGCCTTCAATGGTTAGCCCCTCTGCAACCTTGTCCATGTGGCATAACATAATCATGATCAATTATACAAACAATAGCATAATTAGTTAAACAATAAATGACCATCAGACTCACTGAAGATTTACGGAGGGAAGGGATTCTGATCTCCAACAGCAACCTCACAAGCAACAGATTTTCATATCCTGTTTCAACCACAGGTCGCACCTGCAACAAAAACACCGAACTTTATACTACTTCTACCTGAGAAGCAACTGCCCAATCCAGACATCAACTCAAAAAAAGAAAGCTACAAGCTATTATACTGTCTTAGACTCTAACGGCCCGTTTGGTTAGTAGTACTAAATGGTGGTAATGACAATGATTTATAGTGTAAAATTTCATCAAAAGTTTCATATCATTCCCATGGTAATGAAACTTTGATCACAGAAAATTTTTTTTGTTTACAAATTCCATTACCACTTAATACCACCTCTCCCAATGGTAATGCATTGGAATGAATTTTATGAAGAAAATGAGATGACTGAAGTTGGACAAGCATAGCCATCAAGGTAGTAAAGAGATTTTTCAACCAAAATTACACTAGTTTTTCATTCCCATTACTATCGTTTATTACCACCTACCAAACGGGCCGTAAGTTCATACCAAACCAAAAGAGTTACAAACACCAGAAAATTGTCCTTTGTCAATAGGAGACTTTGGGACTGACGGACATATTTCTGCATAACTGTAGTCAAATAAGACCAAAAGATAATAACACAAATCCTAATCATTTGTACAGATGTAAATAAATGGGTAATAATAACTAATTAATTTGAAGTCCAGGACTCCGGTCCAAACACAACTAGTAAAATGGATGATTATAAAAGAACAAAAAACCAGTTTAATTTGATAGAGATCTACATAGGCAATGCATGGAAAGATGGACACAAGTCAGTGATAACCAAAACGAAATTTGTGGGGAAGAAAGAAAAGGTTCATAAATGAGGTAGCTCAGGATTGGTGGGGAGACGGTGTTACTTATCAAATTCAGTTGCAAGAGTAGAAGACAGGGAAGAGGGAGAAATAATAATCTAGGCAGGGTACAAGAAACCAATACCCCCTGTTACAGGATGACATTACCTTCCTTAACTACTTCGAAGGTTAATAGGTGATCCACCATAATAATTCCTACAAAGGACACCACATCCAAACACTGTCCCTCTAAGCATTGAAAGAGTAGGTTACTAGAAAAGTTTTGCGCACTATAGGTTGTAAGTAAGAAACTTTAGGATGAGGATGAGTTCTATGGAATTTGAGATTTGAAAGGATATCAGGAAAACCCCCAGTCTAATACATCCAATATTTTCAGCGCTGGTGAGTATAAGCAGAGCTATGTATGTAACTGTACTCTAGCTGCTTCTATTATCATAAGCATTGGTAGTTGTTCTATGTTAAGTGACTAAAACATACATGGGTAATAAGTTCAAGATGCATGAAACTAAACCAGGTTTCTTACAGGCTAAAAAGACCTAATGGAAAAAGAAGAGCAAATATTAAAAGAGCTCGAAATGAATTTCATTATAATAAATATGGTTGTGTGTCGCATTTCAGCATCAAATCGGATAGCTTAATATGAAGTATTTGGTCAGAAGTAGTCTCTTCTACGAAATGTTCCCATGTAATTTTTAAAGAGGTGAAATGTATTTTTCCACTTGACATAGCTTCTTCAGAAATGAAAAAGATTTTCCTTATGGAAGGAAGGAATGCCCGATTTCCTCCCCAGCCCCATCCTTCACCTTCCATCTCTTATGTTTTCTATCCCCTTCCATCATTCTCCTTTCTTACTTGCTTTGATATATGTTATTACAAGTGCCAATCACATGACATCTAATACAAGTGGAGCTAAATCCTTTTGGTGCTCGAGTAAGGGGCTACATGTTTCAGTGAGCAAATGTGTAGGCTGACTGGGAAAAGTTGTTTGGGTGAGCAATAATATCGCTCTGGAAAGAATTTGAGGAGATCTAAGGCAATAACTGGCGAGGTGCCCCGTGCACATGCTCAAGCCAGTAAGCAACTGCAAGCAAAATGTTTTTTTATCTTGAAGTGATCAAATACAACTGTTTTAGAAGAGCCACAACTCTTTGGGAAGAGCATGAAAAGGAGCTTCCAACAAAGTCTTGCTCAAAAAGGGTAAGGGGTGCTCGGACAAGCATATGTCTCGCTAGACCTTGTTTTTGTGAAACCATGCGTTCTGGTTTTTGGGTAAGTCAAGTAATGATTCCTTTGAGACTTTGTGGCCTTTGAGAATGGTGTTAACGACTGGATTCGAAGAGTGGTGAAACTAGAGAAGCTTGTTGATATTCATCAACTTCCAATAGAAGCTCTAATATTTAGAGTGAGAAGGTAGCACTACCATTGAGGGGGAGAAAATTGTTGAAATAACTCTTGTTGTGGGCTTGTTGAAACTATCAAAACACTTGTGAGGGAGTGCAAACGCAAAAGAGCTTTAGAAAGCTAAGACTGTTGGTACTTCATGTATATGAGAAAATGCCATTAAAAGCTTTTGCAGTTGAGTGGAAAACACAGAGTGATTGTTAGTATTTATGTGTTAATTTCTAAGTGTGTATATTATTTATTGAAATACAGTCAATGATTGAAGTGGTATCCTAAAGATACCAAAAAATAACTTGTCTTCCTCTTATTTTTCTGTTTTTGTCATATGCTCAAGAACACATAACCATGACTTGTTCTTTGTTGTTTTTCCTCTTAAATTCTCTACCTTAGTGTCCCCAATTTCAAACAATATCTAGTAGAAATCCAATTGAAATTTGAAAACTGAAATTTCAATTTTTCGTTATAGTGCAAGGATTCTAGCCACTACACCAACTAGGAAAGAGACACTTTAGTGACAGGGCAACGCCATATAGTTATTCTGTGAAACTGGATTATAACTCGGGATGAATGTGGGTACATACTACAAAAGCAATAGTGTCAATAATACGACATACTGAATTTGAATATTCATCAATTGGGTTTGTAAAATTAGCAATCTCATATGTAAGTTCAGAGCCTCAAACGCTACAAGATCAAGCTCCAAGCACCACCTAGACAATATCTTATATCCTTCTTAGTATTCCTAGACAAATTTCTAATATCTTTTCTATGGAATCACACTATTAGATTTTCAATCAAAAATCTTATTTTCACATGTCTTGTGTCATTTTCAATAAGGCAAATAGGAACATTTTACGAAGGTCAGCATATCCTCAAATTCAAATACAGAACCATGTAAATAAACACTAAGTAGAAGAAATAGTCTTCAATCAATTCAAGCTGACCATACAGAATAATTAAATAAAGGGATAATGAAAACAAATAAGTGGTATATAGAAAGAGAGAAACAATTACACAATCATACAATATGCATTTGGTCAACAATCCAGTCTTCCATGGAAGAATCAACGCCATTGAATAGACCTGGCCATCGAAATTTGGCGGCCTGATTAAACAACAATCAAAAATTGGGTAAATTTCCAGAAAAAATTGAATTGTATCGAAAATCGAATAAAATCGGAACATTTATGAATTGAAAAGGAAGTAATTAACCTTGACAGCAGAAAGAGAACTCTCGCCACAACTATCGCAGATAATACCATCGAAATCTAGGGCGTACAAATCCCCCATTTTTGATTCTACCTTGCTGTTCGTTCCGTGTAAATATGAAATGTTAAAATTATGAACCACCCTACTCCTATTTTCACAACCGCCACTTACCGCGAAAGTTGACTACTGGACTGTAGACGATCATTGGGGAAGTAGCACAATTTTAGCCTTTTTCTACCAACCAAAAACCTCCACGTGTTCGTTTACTTTTTTAAAAAAAAAAAGTAATAATAATAATAATGAAAATTCCACATTGTAGCATTCATAAAACATTAGTTGTATTACATTTATAAAATTTTTCCGCATAGTAACATTCACAACAAGTAATTACTTAAAAGTTATCAAACAATAACCGGTATAAACCCGATACTTTACTAATCTCCAATCCGTCTCTTCACCGGCTCTCCCGGTTTCTCTATCTCATTCCATCCTTCCTTCATTATTTTAACATCTCCATTTTTTTTTCTCTAAACTCTTTTTAGTTTTCCATTTCTCTCGATCACTTCTGATTCTTTCGTCG
Source organism: Amaranthus tricolor (assembly GCF_026212465.1). Lineage (NCBI taxonomy): Eukaryota > Viridiplantae > Streptophyta > Magnoliopsida > Caryophyllales > Amaranthaceae > Amaranthus > Amaranthus tricolor. The sequence goes on along the minus strand of NC_080050.1, from coordinate 585,282 downwards.
ATTTCTCTGTAAGTTCTCTCCTCTCTTCTTTTTAATTGTTGATTTCTAATTGTTTGGATTGAATTTTTTATTTTTGTGATGTTGATTTGATACTGAACTTAGCTTTAATCAGTTTTCCTTTTTTTGTTTGTTATATGTTTTGGATAATTGGATTTCTGTTGGCTTTGTTGAATTGATTGCTTCTGTATAAAATTTGCGTTTGTAGGATGTGATTGATATTTGTTTTTTTCATTTTAATGAGTAAACAATCACTTTGTGATTAAATGTTGATGATTTTTTCTGTTATTGAGGATGATTTGACGACTATTCGCTTATAGTTATTTTTTAATTTTGTTTTGATGTAATTTCTGGAGAAAATTTTAGTTAGAAATGAATATGGATGATCTTGCTGGAGAAACTTCTTAGGCGAATGGTTGAACAATGTAACTTTTTAGTCGTGGTTGTGGATGATCTTGCTTATGTTATGTGTTTGTGTTGTTGCTTTACATCATGTGGTTATTTTTAGTGTAATTGATTTTAGTTGGACCATCGTGAGGTAATGAATATGGATGTATACCTGGTTAGGTTAGATTAGGCTTCGAAGGTTCTTTTGTTAATAGTTGTAGCTTGTGAAAGATATTCAAGAATTTGGAATTGCATCCCTACTGATAGAAAATTTGAACAAAAATTGATTTACTTGTTGGAAGTTCCAGTTTTAAGTTTTGGTACTGTTATAGCTTTAAAAGGACTTTAGCAGATATGATTACTTTTATTCGACCGATTTACTGCTGCATTCAATCAAGTTACCCTTTGCTGAGAATTTTATGTCATTTATCTTTTTGGGATTTGATAGTTATCTTTGGATAATAGGAGTATCATATGCAAGATGGATGATAAAGATGTAGAATTTTATGCCAACTGATGAAAAACTAAACAATAGTTGATTTACTAGTTGGAAGTTCCAGCTTTAAGCTTGCTTTTATCATAATTTATAAAGGATTTTAGCAGATTGCATTACTTTTACTCAGATCAATATACTGCTGTATGCAATCAAGTTACAATTTGTTGGAATTTTATGTTACTTACCTTTTTTGGGGGGTTGATAGTCATTTTTCTTTACTTGGTCTGATCCTTGCATAATTTTATATGCTAGATGGCCAATGATAAAGATGTAGAGGAGACAAACTCCCCTGGAACTGAAGAGGGAGAGGAAGTCGTTCCACGTGGAAACGAATGGGAAGTTGTGTCACTAACAGCTTCCACTTACGCTGCAGCTCCTAGTCCAGGGGGAGTCGAATCAATCCATGAGAAGGATTCAACTGTAAGTGAAGATTATGAATCGGAAACTTCTAGGGCTCTTTTTATGTCTGGTCACTTTGTCTTTCCACCAAGTCAGCATGAGAATTTGCCCATAGCAGCAGAAAGCTTTGAAACATCTAAAGGAGTTAAAGAAGGTGAGCTTGCTATTGAGATGAATGTGGACAAAGAGGGTAAAGTTGAGCAGAAGGAAGAGGAAAATTGGAAAATAGATAGTTTAAATGTACCGGAGGAGTTTCCTGGTATTCCATTACTTGAGCAGAAGGGTGATCAGATGTTGTCAATTCATGGTTCAGGGTTTGATGAAGCTACGACTCTACACCGGCTAGATGTTGGTGACAAAGAGCAAAACTTGTATGGGACTGGTGCATTTAGTTCATTTCACAATGCGACAGATATTAGTGGATCTGAGATTTACGGTGAAAGTATTGTTTTGAGTGATCATCTTGAACCATCTGATGATGTAATGGATTCATCATCTTTTATATCAAAGCCTCCTACTGGAAAGGATGATGAAACTGATGATGCTGATCTCCCTTGTGGAGCTTGGTGGAAAAGAAGTGTAGTCTCTTTATGCGGCCAAGTGAAAGATACAAGTACTTTTTGGTCCATTTTTGTTGCTGCAGCTGTAATGGGTCTTGTGATTCTTGGGCAACAGTGGCAACAAGAGAGGTGGCAGGTTTTGCAACAAAGGTGGCAACTTAGTGTTGGTGATGAGGTATTGCCTTTTATAATAGCTCTTTAAATTACGATGTAATTTATGATGGATGATAAAATAGTTTCTGTTTCTTCCTTGATATGTGTTTGTGTGTGGTCTGTATAAGTATGAAACCACACATTATTTGTCGTCATAATAACAATCTTGAAAATGCTGCATCAGGCCATATTTAGTAAGGATCACTCTTGCTTTCTATATAATTACAGAAATAAGTATGACTACTGAAACAAAAACCATCTCTTAAGAGAAGGATTAACAGCTCTGAATAATTTTGTTGATATGGACTCGGTAGATGAACATCTTTATAAACGTGAAAAGGTGCTTTAGAATTTAAGGCACTTATGCGTGTGAGCATATGACTAAAGATACTCATCTTTCCAAACAATTTTTTTTAAAAGATGTTTGATTGCGGAAGATCCTCTGTCCTCTAGACAAGAAAAGTTAGAAGTCGTTTGGTTGTTGAAGATTCTCTTGTTCCAACTATATAACTAATTTGGTTGTTGTTATTATTATTATTATTATTATTATTGGTTGTTGTTGTTGTTGTTGTTGTTGGTGGTGGTGGTGGTGGGTAAAGAGTCCACTCAACAAAATGCAACTGCTTGAGTACTCTTTTCTAAGCTTGTGGAAGATAACAAGTCTTAGAGTGTTTCTTTTAAGCACATTTTGCGGGGACTTATCGGTATATCTGTATTATCTATCCTGCTTTGCTAAGAAGTTTCGACTCTTTTGTATCCAAAAGGGAAAATTAACTTTCCGTTAATGTTAGTTTGTCTAAACAGAACTGGATTTCTAATGTTTTTATTTATAGGGTTATGTAGTTTGAGCACATAAAATTACATTGGAAATTGTAACCGAAATACATCAATTAAGTGCAATTTTTTATATGCGCGAACTATTTGACTGTCATTCAATTACTTGACAATCTTTCCTTTGTATTAACTACCAATGAGGATCAATTTCAGAGTAAAAGTTCCAGGAGAAGAAATGACCAGATGCTACTAGAGAATCTAGTATAATATGGCACCAAGGGAAAGGAATGCATAATGTTTGCTAATCCTAAAGAGTTTTTCTAAATCCCATTTTTTGTGATGTGTACTAGATGCCAGGTGGTTTGCCTAAAAAGAAATCATTATTATACTAATGGGGAAAAAAGGCTGAGACATGATGAACTGAATTTCTAGGGCTTTTCATAGGAAGTATAATTCCTAGCTAACACTTTCTAGTCGTTCGTTTGATGACTGACATGGTATATGTCATAGGGGTAGTCAGGCTCTAGTGTTTCACCATAGATATTATAAAATTTAAAAAGAATTTTTGCAAGTTATTAAATTCTTGGGACTTTCTTTACTTCGTATGACCACAACTTACAAGTCATGAGGCGTAAGCTGCTTCTCTCTCCATATCTATCTGTAGGAAGTATGATCATCTTTTAAAATGTATTTGATGTGGAAACTGAGAGCTTAGAAAGATGTGAAATATGAAATATTGTTTACAAGAGACTGGTTAAGTTTACTCTGCCCTTAGTATTATATTTTTCTCCTACCTTTTTCCGAGGATTGACCCTTGAAGCAACCATGATCTAAGTCAAAGCAGAACACTATTTACCTTTTTGGATGTGAAAAAATGGAAGGAAAGAAAAAGTACGAGAGAAGGGATGAGGTCACCTTTATTTGAATCGAAAATGGGGAGAAGGAATTTGAGTGATGAACTACATATTTTTGCAAGAAATCTATCACTAAAACAGAGTTTTTAGAAGGAAAACTCGTTACTCTTCTTTCCCCACTTTTCCCCCCTTTCTGGATTGTCTATCCGAACAAGTTGTACATGATTAGATTGGGAAAGGATGTAAATCTCACATTTTCCTTATTAAAATAAGTCTCTCAGAGATTGGTTAGTATCAATCATTAAAATTCAGTTGGAAGTTTGAAGTTGAGAGAGATGGAAAAGCACACTTTAACCCTCAAACCAGTTGACATAAAATCATAAAACATAATTCAACAATGAACAGTAGGTGCAAACTTGCACTGTTCTAATGTACAGAGTTTTTTTTCCGTAGTGATTAAAAAATGCGGAAAATCAGCAAAAAATATATGGAAAAAAGCTTTCAAAGCAAATTACTGGTATCATTAATTGATATCTTAAGTTTTTTTACATTTCATTTTTTTGACTTGTTTCATGAAGTTTATAGTGATCCTGTACGAACGAAATGCAAATATATTGTTAATTTCATGGATAAGATTGCTAGTATGTAACTTGCATGAATAAGGTTTATGTTGGTCTAGTACACCGTCTCTCTGATTGTCTTCCTCTTCCTTCTTCTATACTTGAACTTTTCATGCAGAGAGAGTTGAGGTGAGAGCTTCAGAGGAATATACATTACCATAAGTACTATAATTTGCCTACTGAAAGAACTATTTTCTGATTGAATAAACTACTCCACCAAAGGAAACAATAAACCTCTTATCATTGATTGTATTTGTCGATTGCTCATGAGTTTGGCTGTCAATTCTCAAGGGACTAACTGATTTTCTTTGTATAATATTTATCATCTATTGCTTTAAGATTCTGAGCGCTCTTGTAAAGTTTAAGAGTGCTACCATCAACCTCACTTCCCTCCTTTTCCCCTGGTGTTTTGGATTGAGACTTGAGGCTGACTTTAATCTTTTTTCTAAGGACCTTAGTGCCTCTTAATGTCTGTGAGTCCCAAACCTCCACCTACAAAGTCCCGGAGTGAATGTGAGCCATGCCGTTATAGTTGTTCTTGATATATATGGGGTGGGTTAGGAGGAACTCAAGGAAGGTGCTCATGCTCGAAAGAGATCCAAGACTGTGTTTGCTACAAAAACATAAGTTTGATGACTGGTGCATTCTTAAGTTTAAGGTGTATAGTTGGTGCTAGTTGTAACCTTAAATTTTGCAATCTACAGAGATGGAAAATGTATTTTTGTTTTGTACTTTGCATGCGTGTGTTGTGCAAGGGTAGTAAAGCAGACAAACTTGATCTCTAGTCATGGTTAATACCCCTTCTGTACTAGCTAAACTAGTTGTCATATCCATCCACGTCCATATCCGTGTCTTTGTCTTCTAAGCTTATGTTTTGACATTTGTGTACCTTTAGATGCTGGACTTGGGTAAAAATTATTTCTTAGTTTCTGGAAGGGTGTTGCATTGACAGCGTTGTTTCTTTTGAAAGGCAACACAACATGTCTATGTTCGGAACTCAGTTTTTCTCGAGTAAGATGTGTTCGTTGTGTACTTGTGTTGCATGATTTGATTTAGGATTTCTTTTAACCTTTGTGTGGATACAAATGCTGACATGAACCAGGGCAACTATGAAGCCTGTCTCTTACAGGATAATTATCATAAGCATTTTTTACCGTCTTGCGATAACCTTTTGATTTTTCAGTGATTCTATTCTATTTAGTTAATGAGTGTCGTAAATTTTGCACCTTCCTGAAATTTATCACTATATATATGTTTTTGTATTCTGTAACAAATTTGAAATTCCCTTGACAGAAATCAGTGAGGATTTTATCACGCCTGAAAGAGATGATTGTTGGGGGCACTCGCCGAAGTACATGTATCACTGCTGCCTCAGCTGATCGTTAAGATGAAGACGAAAATTGGGAGAGAAATGTGAGACACAGCAGAGCCATGGTTACTTGATGTTGAATTGTGATGATTCAGACAACAATATCACGATGCTAAAAAACGTTTTCTCTGCTTTATGTTATTCATGTATTGTTAATATGTAATGGGATTATGTTTACGGGTTTATAAATGGCTTTGTTTAGCCTTTCCTAGTGGAGGTGGGAGAGTGGTTGGAACTTGGAGCTTGGAACTTAGCTTAATTGCAAACGTCTCGCTACTGCTTAGGTAAAAGCTGCTTAATGCAAAGCTGTACAGTTATTTTGTGTTTCCATTTGTACAATTTTCCTGGTGAATTTGGCTTACCTATTTTTGTTTATGATCTTGGAGTTTAATTGTTTTAGACTTTCTAAATATAGTGTCTCAACTTTTGAGACAGTCCAAACCAGCTAAACAATATAATGATATTGTCTACAAAGCACTGCGAAAGAATTAAAGTCTGGGCTGAAAGCACTGCGAAAGAATTAAAGTCCGGGCTGAATTCGACATCTGGCTCGATAGCCACAGGGCCCACAACAAACCAATATCAGAGTATTTAAAACTTTTTACATTAAATAAGTGAATACTATTTACAAAACATTATAAAATTATTCAAATATCTAATTTACATTATGAATTTCAAAAAGAAGTCATCGCCTCACACGTAACACATAATACAAGTAGGCATTGTCTGCACAGTAGAGCTAACTTGAAAATGAATTTATCCCCGTAAGGGACAGGCCCCCATCAAAGACTGTCAACAATTTGAATTGTTGAGTAATCCAACAAACTATTACATTTATATACAAGTCATTAACAAACATCTTCAATTTAATCTTTTTGCTCATTTGATATCTCCTTATGAAACATTAAATTATCAAAACCCAAACTTTTTAAAAGACCGTTTGGTACGACGTAAATACGAATAAGAACCTTTATTTCATAGTGAATCAAAACACGACTACAACTTTACAAGTTAATAACAAAAATCAAAATGTGGCTATTACTTTGCAAGTCAATAGCGAAACAATACGGCAAATGAAACATATGATTTCATTTGCGAAACAAACAAAACTTTATACCACTTCATTGATGCATTTGAACAAACACCTTGTGTCATGAACTTCGAACTCTAAAAGATAACAATACAAGCTCCCTTTTTGCATCGCTATCAATAATACTCAACAAATTCATACTGTTTCAGTCATGAAACGAGGAAGTACAAAAGACATTTAAATACCTGGATAAAAGGTGTGGTCGGGGATAACTGTCAGTATACTGAAAATGTTTATGATCCTTCCGCTGATGAGACCTCAAATCCTGCAATACAACGTTAGCCTTGTCCGGGGGGTGATTTCCCAGAAAACCCCTCCGACGCTCAAGTCAGATCGGAAGACAGAAAGTAATGAATATATGATAATGAATGAATACAAGATTAACGGATTGTAGGATGAGTTCAGATCAATTGAAGGAATATTTGGTTCAGTATAGATTGTACGTAGGAGGGTGAATATTATTGTGGTGTAACGATAGCAATATAAAAGCTTAGTTCGGTGCAAATGATGTACGCGACATGTATTTATAATGGTAGAATGGAGGTTAAATGGTGAATAAATGTGGGAATCATGGGGATGATGGGTGAGTGATAGATTATGATGAGTAATGGGTAGTTATTTTAAGAAGTTATTGGACCGAGTTGGGTGGTTAGGGTTTGACTAAATAAATTACGGGTTTATTTATTTGACCCCATAACATTAGCCCCACGCATGAAGAGTGATAGATGAGGGAATTTAATGTAGCGAGGGTATCAGTCTTTATGCGGAAAAAATCATACCTGTGATGCAGATCAAATAAATATTCGGAAGAAACCATGCAATAAGGTCCGAATAAGGTAAACTTCGAATTTTTGCCTCGATGGGCCCATGATGGTGGAAGCCCCATGAATTATAAATATTTGGCCTTTGGGCCACTTTTGATGATTCGACTTTTAGAGCCTGATATGATGATTCGGCATTTGAGCCTGATATGATGATTCGACATTTGAGCTTGATATGATGATATGGCCTGGCAGTCAAACACCTGTGACTTAGATAAGGAATCATACTAGATGAATCCTTCGAAAGCATTGATGAATATTCGGATCAGACTTAAGTCTGCATTTAAGGAATATTTGGATCGGACGTAGGTCCGCATTGCCCAGTCGTCAATCACCCGGGACTTAGATAAGGAATCATACTAGGTGAATCCTTCGAAAACATTGATGAATATACTGATCGGACATAGGTCCGCTGAATAAGTGATCGAGTTATCAAGCTAGGTGATACTCGCTAGAATATTTTGATCGGACGTAGGTCTGCATTGTCCAGCTGTCAATCACCCGGGACTTAGATAAGGAATCATACTAGGTGAATCCTTCGAAAACATTGATGCATATACTGATCGGACATAGGTCCGCTGAATAAGTGATCGAGTTATCAAGCTAGGTGATACTCGCTATGAATACATTGACAAATAACGCCCAAAATCACTCGTTTTGGGGCTTAATAAGAGTCCGAGTTACCAAGCTAGGTGACACTCGCAAGGATTTCACTTTCAAACTAGGTGAAATTTTGATAATTAAGATAAATACTTTGAAAATATTGCCCAAAATCAATCATTTTGGGACTTCAATAATAATATGGCTTTCAAACTAGGTGAAAGCTTAGATGATTCCATAATATGACGAATAATGCCCACATGTTAGGACTTTAATAATAATATGACTTCAAACTAGTTGAAAGCTCAGATGATTCCATAATGTGACAAATAACGCCCACGTGTTGGAACTTCAATAATAATATGACTTTCAAACTAGGTGAAAGCTCAGATGACTTTATACACTCATCATTGAAAACCACATATAAGTAAGACCCAATATATTAAGAATAATAATGGTGAAGTATTGAATTCCCATGCAGAAATAATATAATATTCTTCCAATGTGTCAATATCATACTTCATCACTTTTCATGTTGACCCATGAATATAACAAATATAAAACACCCGATATATGTTGATAAATAAAAGCAAGAGTAACCGTATGATCATCATCAGATTAATATAATATATTCTTCACTTGGCAATACTAATCAAAGATTTACATCGTTTATGTAGCATTTCATAAAAAGGCCATGGTGATGATTTTGCTTTATGTATCAAGTTACCTGAGATTGTTTTCTCACGGGTGGATGGTTCGAACCACTGTCAGATCATACCCGGATCCAGCCATTACAATCAATATAGGTAGTTTTCCGGGGATCTGATTAAGATAGTTTGAACCACTGTCAGATCGTACCCGAATCCAACCAATACCTTGAATTGGGCAATATTTGGAGTAATTTTTTCAGATTGAAATCACGTAGCTGAAGCTAGTTCGGAAACGTTCTACGGGTCATCTAATCCTTTAGATAGTGCATCAAACCGAACTTCAACAATGAGACTGAATTTTTTGGTCAGTGAAGTTGGTTTGGAAACGTTCTATGGATCTAATAACCCTTTAGAAGGTGCATCAAACCAAATTTGGGTCCGACTTTATGATAATACGTCATGACAATTACTCAACCGGGTCTTCGATGATTCGGATGTAGCATAACTCGGCTACTTTCAATACTTAGACAATTTTGCCAAATTATTGGAGGCCCTTGGGGGGGTCCGAGTTTTTAATATTTCGGACAAATTGATGATACGGCAAAAGACAAAACTTGTATAATAACCTTAGACAAGAGAATCCGGCTATTCGATGGTACAGAATGACTCATCGCATCCGAATCGCTTATGATATATAGCTTATTAATTAGACGGTCACATAGCTGGAGTTGACAAAAATTGGTGAAATTATAGAGCTGGATATAATATATCACATAATTAGACGGTCACACACGAGTGGGAACCTTCTTTTCCTCATATCAAAATGATCTTCAAATCAAATCTTCATCATTAACAAATAATTTTCGAATCCCCAAAAATAATGGGTGCCGAGAAAAATTCAGGAAATATCCACATACGGCACAGTAAAGATAAGATGATGGTCCTTTAGACCGAAACCACTTAGTTTAAGCTAGTTTGGAAACGTTCTATGGGTCATCTAATCCTTTAGAATGTGCATCAAACCGAACTTCAACATTAGGAATGAAATTTTTAGTCGATTGAAGTTGGTTTGGAAACGTTCTACGGATCTAATAACCCTTTAGAAGGTGCATCAAACTGAACTCAACATTTGATGATTCATGTTCATTGATGGTGAAGGAATGTATTCATATTAAGGATGATTTTTTTATACCGAAACCACTTGAAGAATGGTCAAAAATAAATACTTAATGATTTGACCCTCAATTTTCAACTTGAGGGCGACTAATAAGTTATCAAGGTATTAATTTGTACTTGATATGATTAATACGAGTTACAGATAACATAAAGTATAAATGACCGCCCAAATCATAAGAGGACCAATACCTCATAAGTGATTCCAATTAATAAGCTTGGTCCAAAATAATAACCAATTTTACCGTAATGAAAATAACTTATTATTAACCTTCATCCTAACCGCAACACAAGAATTATACCAACTAACTTTATTTAAAAGAAATTAAATAAGCTTTCATACCTGCGGAGAAAGCGCATAAGTATTGATAAACATATGAGGTTTGGCGGAAAAACCAATGGAAATTGTGATCCTTTGACCAATAGAAATAACTAGGAGTAGCAGCTTGTGAAATTATAAAAATTCTTAAGACTTAAATATCATGATTCATCAATCATCATGTAAAAGACATACATTAACCCACAAACTTTGGCCATTGAACTTGAGAGCATACTGACGGCGCATCACACCAATTATCAAGGCATTATAACTAATATGGTGGTTGCGATTTTTTTGTAAGTTATTTGGGAAAAGCCACGACTTTATGTTTCTCTCCCCACGACTAAAAGTTCAGGTAGTTTCAGAAGAAAATGCCATTGATGAAGAAGGTTGTGGTGACTCGTCATGAAACCAACAGTAATCTTAAATCTTGTAATCTTCCCCGCAAAAATCAAAGGAATTATTTTAAGCAATTAATTCCAACATGTTAACTCTTTGGGGCTACATACATTATTCATGACCAGTAGATATTTAATTTTGCTTCCTTCTGTTAGCTTTTAATCGTTTATCCGTTCCGACAACTACATTTGATTCTACTACATATGAACTCGTAAGTTGATCCTATTTTTCTCAGGGTAGACATGACTTTTATGTTTGAAATCCCCACAGACGGCGCCAAACTGTTTCAGTCATGAAACGAGGAAGTACAAAAGACATTTAAATACCTGGATAAAAGGTGTGGTCGGGGATAACTGTCAGTATACTGAAAATGTTTATGATCCTTCCGCTGATGAGACCTCAAATCCTGCAATACAACGTTAGCCTTGTCCGGGGGGTGATTTCCCAGAAAACCCCTCCGACGCTCAAGTCAGATCGGAAGACAGAAAGTAATGAATATATGATAATGAATGAATACAAGATTAACGGATTGTAGGATGAGTTCAGATCAATTGAAGGAATATTTGGTTCAGTATAGATTGTACGTAGGAGGGTGAATATTATTGTGGTGTAACGATAGCAATATAAAAGCTTAGTTCGGTGCAAATGATGTACGCGACATGTATTTATAATGGTAGAATGGAGGTTAAATGGTGAATAAATGTGGGAATCATGGGGATGATGGGTGAGTGATAGATTATGATGAGTAATGGGTAGTTATTTTAAGAAGTTATTGGACCGAGTTGGGTGGTTAGGGTTTGACTAAATAAATTACGGGTTTATTTATTTGACCCCATAACACATACCATCGATAATGACCCAACAAAGAAATGTAAAATAATCCTAAATACTTGATTAAAGGAATACCCAATTGAAATCCCAATTTGAACAATTAATCTCATATTTGACTCTTCCCGATTTTCATGACAGTCTGTTAGTATTTTGAACATAACTCTCTCATATGAACTCATTTTGGGGCGATTTAAGTGCCCACGCGACTGCGATTCAGAGCTATACAATTCTTATGAGACTCCAGGACCTAGAAATGTCCACAACTACCTCAAAAATAGTCATGAACACACAGACAGAAACCTTGTTCTGGAGCATAATTTTTTTAATTTTGTTTCTTCCAAAATGAAGAGATGAAGATGATGAATCAACTGAATAAATAGGTCATGAGTCATAAGCAAAATGACACTCATTCACCTACACATGACACATACATAGCTTAGGTGTCATCACATGATGACACTTCACATTTTAACCATTTTTCTTTTACCCAATTATCATCATACAACTTACTTTGATCCCAAACATAATACAGTTGATACCCAAATATAATAGAATCTTTTATTTATTTCCAATTAACTTAAATAACATACTTAAAATTTAATAATTCAAATTAACTTAATTAATTACTATTAATTAATTCGCTAAAATAGAGGTTGTCTCAACTATGCTCTTGGATCCTTAAAAGCCAGGTGATCGATTGACTTTCTAGTTACCAACTCATCATTCTCAGTTTTCATTTGTTTGTTATATTTGCTTTTTGTACATTTTTCAAATATAATATAATTCAAATATTAATATCTATAAATACGTTTATTAACGCTTTAAAAACCTTTAATTTGCACTATTACTCTTTCTGCTTAATGATTAGCTACTTATAGTAAAATATTTTTACTCTCAATTTGCTGCATAACGCTTAGAAAAACTTTTACTTAATGTAGTGTTTGGAAACAAGTTTTTCATTTCAAATTATTAATTTCATTTATGAAATCATAAATGAAGAATTTGAGAATGATAAGGTTTGAGTAGTCATTTTCAAATTCTCATATTTAATTACTTTAAAAACAATGGTGAAATTTGATCAAAATTCAAATTTGAAAATTTTTAATTTGCTAAACAATAATTTGAGTCAATTTTAAATTTTCAAATAAAATTATAATTTCCAAACATAGCATACAAGAATTATGTTACAAAGTAAAAAATATACCTCAATTTATTAAAACTATTATAACAACCACATTATTGAAAATGTGAAGGAGTTAGTATGGTCCATTGCTCTATATTTCCAACAGAAAGGATATCCAAGTATTATAATTTATAAATAGTTGGGGGTGTTTTTGACTCTAGTCTTAAGTCTTAAATACTACTCTTAAGTTGAGTTTTAGAGTATGTTTTTGAGATAAAAGGGAACAACCTTGGGCAAAATTTTATAGCAAGTCTTTCATTTTCAAGACTTGAATTAAAATTCTTATGGATTCAATATTTTTCAAAACAAATCAATTTTATAAATGAAAATGTGACAGCGTCTTAGAAGATTGAGATTTTTTTGAAGTAAAGAAAATTAAAATTTGAGTATGGTGATGATTAAAAATGTCAATACGTTATAATTCATCAAAAAATAAAAATAAAATTAAAAAGATAACAACAACGATACAAGTGTTGAGATTATGATTACAAATGAAAGCAAAATTTAAAATATACGTTAGTTAACAAAAACTAAAAAAAATGGTGTAAATATTGCTTAAACACATTTAAATTTTTAAATAAAACGATTTCATAGTTTCAGACTTCCAGTTATTCAAATTGCGTAAAAAACTATGTTGCCCTAAATTTAAATCGTCTACAGTTAAGACTCCCTCCACCATTAAACCATTTCACTTCCATTCATTGATTTATTTTTTCTGATTATTTGGAGAATTAAGCGGAATTCATGATCAATTGATCTTCAAGCAACTAATTTTCAAACTCCTGTTGCTGTTCATCTGTGCTGTTTTCAACTGATTAATCCAAATTCTTCAAGCAAATCGAGCATTCGGGCATCTCCAAGGTTACTTTTTTTATAAAATTTACTGAAGAACACTTCACTTTTCTATATATGGTGTAATTAAATTAAGTTTTGTCTACTTTCAAATTTTTGAACTTGTTTTGCAGGTTTTCTTGTTTTTTCTATGTTTTTTTTGGTTGCAATTCTGTTGAAATTTACCCAGTTTATGCTTTTTGTACAAACTTACATTTATGGAATTTGGATATTTGATAGCTTTCATTTCTTGACATGATTTTTTGTGGATGGGTACATTGTTTAATTATCAAAATTTCAGGAGGGTTTAAGAGAGATTATATATGGGGCAATTTTTGATACCTTTCATGGTGTGATTTTGATGATTGAGTTACGATTGTTATAGATTTCTCATTTCATTAAATGTTAATTGTTAGACATTGTTTGTTCATTCATGATTGATGATTATACAATACCCCAAATCATATTTGTTAATCAATTTAGGGTTTTTGGTTTAATTGGTTGTAAAAATATGAATGTAAGTTGTATTATCAAAGGTTTACTTCCAGACCACATAGGCCAAAAGTATTAATAAGTGGTGTATAACATTGTTGAAAAGATCTGATCTTTGGTGAACAATAGCTAGAAGCACTGTTAGATAACAGTATTAGATTGAAATAACTTGTTGCATTTGGGTTTTCTTAGATAAGGTTAAATGGGTAACAATGAAACTCCACAGTCCACTAGAAGAATAACAAGATCTTTGGCTGCTGCTGTCGAATCGGATAATGGTTCAGAAAAACCAAAAAAGAGTATTTCCTACAAGCCAACAATTAATGATCTTATATACGGGGAGAGTAAACCTATAAGCTTGGATGATCTACTTTCTTGCTTTCCTGGTAGAACTACTCAGATTAAGGAGGTTTTACGTCATTTGGGTCCCTTAAATTCCCCTATGCTTCCTCTCTTTATTTATGGTGGCGCTTCAACTGGGAAAACTAGCATCATCCTTGACATTTTTCGACATCTCAAGCGTCCGTTTGTGTATTCAAGCTGTCTTACATGTTATAGTCCTAAGATTTTGTTTGGGTCAATCTTGAATCAGTTGGCCTTTCATAAAAGGGATGAGGAAAATGGTTATGTGAGTGTTAAGAAATGTGATAAACCTTCTGATTTCTCAAACTTTCTCCGAGAAGCGTTGGTTAATGTATTGAACATCTTAAAGGGGAAGTCTGCAAAATTGAGCTCTAAGAATTCTTCAGACACATGGGGGAATATGATTTACTTAATCTTTGATGATTTTGAGCTTGTTAGAGATTGGGATAAAAGCTCAACAATTTTACCTTTTCTGTTTGGTCTTCATCGTTTGCTGGGTTTGCCTGAAGTTGGTATTATCTTCATAAGTAAGGTCTCTCCTGATGCTTACTATTCAAATGCTGGTTATATAGAGCCTATCCCCTTATACTTCCCCGGATATTCCGAAAAGGATCTTAGTGAAATCTTTGTACAGAAACAAGAAAATCCTGAGCATTATACCTTTTTCCTTGAGTAAGGATTTCGTACAGGTCAAAATTCTGTTAACATTTTCCTTTTTTACACTGAATGGTAATTATCGTGTCTTTTGTGTGCTTACAGTGTTGTGCTTAAGCCTTTCTATAGAGTCACTAGACAAGTCGATGAATTGTCTATTGCATTCCACCCTCTATATGAGAAGTACTGTGAACCCTTAAAAGATCCAGGATCTAACATCAGCTGGGAAACTAAACAAAAAAGAGAAGAGGCAAAGAGAAAACTTTATAGCCATCTTGCACCGCATCTTCGTACCTCCCTGCATGAAGTATTCCGAATTATGTCTCCAGATGTTGAAGCCAAAGATGATAAAGCTAAGGGACGAGGGAGTGCTAAGAAATTGGGAGGAGCTCAGGCTGAAGAGTTGGATTTTCACATGTCAGTTTCTGCAAAATATCTTCTTATTTCAGCGTTCCTTGCTTCTAGAAACCCAGCTACGCTTGATGCATCCGTATTTGATCCTACAGGAGGTCTTAATAGTCGCAAAAAAAGGAGAAGGTAATTTACTAAAATCTTAATACCCTTTCCTTCATTTTTATGATTTTGTTCCTTTAGTATCTAGTGGATGTCACAACATTGTGGATTAATCGTACTTCATGCTCGATCATATATTCATTTTTATCATTTGTATCGTCTCAGATGATGAATCTTGTATGGAGTATGATTTCACCTAGAATGTAGAACTTCATTGTTTTTTGGCATGTGACCTTCTCCTACCTTAGTTTTTACAATTTGATTTTCACTTCATTCTTCTTCGGTTTTCAGCAAAGCCGTCTCTTAAAATTATTCTATACTTTTACGGGCCGTTTGGTTAGTGGTACTAAATGGTGGTAATGAAAATGTTTTATAGTGTAAAGTTTCATCAAAAGTTCCATATCATTCCCATGGTAATGAAACTTCGATCACAATAAAGTTTTTTGTTTACAAATTTTCATTACCACTTAATACCGCCTCTTTCAATGGTAATGCATTGGAATTAATTTTATGAAGAAAATGAGATGATTAAAGTTGGACAAGCATGACCATCAAGGTAGCCAAGAGATTTTTCAACCAACATACGCTAATTTTTCCTTCTCATTACCACCTACCAAATTGGCCGTTATAGCCACTTGGCATTTAATAGGCTGTAATTTGAACTCCATGCTATTACATTCCACCCCCTTATAAGGCCCAATGTCCTCATTGGTCACGACTCACGACCGGCTTAACCTAGGCCCATAGAAATGTCCCAATAGCCTAGTTTAGTACTTGAGAGAGTCCATAGAATCTATAAATCCCTCATCTGTTGCGCACATAACCGTGTGGGATAAGTCCCATAACTTGTAATAGACTCAAATCCATTACAATTTAGCAACTACAAAATACATGGCGGGAGCACATAAGCATTACCTTCGACATATTATCTTGCAAAAACTCATTTAACTTCACTATCATCATCACCATTGATTACTTCCTGCCAAATTTTCTTATCAATTATGCTTGTGAATATGTGAGCTGTCCTTCAATTTTAGTGCTATTTTCGGGAGTTTTCTTATAGAATAGCTCATTAGGTGTTCTGAGAAAACAATCGAGAAGAAAGAAACGGCGGAGCAGGAATTACTTTTGAAGGGTCCAGGGACTTTCCCCTTGGAAAGATTGCTAGCTATCTTTCAGTGCATCACATCCTTTGCAGATGTTTCTGCCGATGATGAGGTGGATGATGATGATGACGATGACAACCCCCTGGGAAACCAAGTAGCTCAAAATGAACTCACATCTAATGTGCTCTTGCAAGTGTCTAGTCTCTGCAATGCTAATTTTATAAGCAAGGGAAGCAGTTGTCCTCTGGAGGGCTCAACTCGCTACAAGTCTACCGTTTCTGAAGATTTAGCTCTGAAGGTAACTTTCAGTTGTGATCGATTATAGTTTCTCTCTAGTCGGTTTTCTTATCCTTTTTTTTTGTTTTTCATCATTGAAACTGTTCACACAGATTGCAAAGAGCCTCCAGTTTCCCCTCTCGAGATATCTGTATAGATGAGATGACGACATTGCTATGTAGCGACTAGCAAGATTTGATTGTACTTTTCTTGTACTGAATCCTACACCACTACGTTATTGAGAATTTTGGTTTTAGGCTATTTTGAGTTAATCGCAAATTCATAAAGCAAATTGGCTGGCGAATTATGTTACATTGGCATCAATAATCAAGTAACATATGGGCGGGAGGAAGTTTCACTTGATTGAGAATGCGATGCGTAACTGAGGGACGATGCAAACAAGCTTGGCTATATATGTTTCCTGCTGCGGTTGAATTTATGTTCATGTAAATGATCAATTGGTTTGGCTTGTTGAAGCATTTGTTATGCTTCCAATCCCTTAATTCTAGTGAAGGATTTTGAGAAATGTCATTGGTTTGTAAAATAGTTTTCGATTTATGCCTTTTCGAGGTGATGTTGTAACATAATATTTATTAAGCTACATTTTCTGCCAAAGGCCCCCTTCGAATCCGTAAATTTGAAGAGCATGCCCCAACAGAAGGATGGTCCCTTATGCATTTCTTTCTTTTTAGAAGAATTTGTGTAGAAAAAAAGCCAAATGCAAGTTAGCAATGAGTAATTCTTATCATGTTGTAGTGCTAAATATGGGGTCAATTCCATATTAGACTAACAATAGTTTTAAACAAATGTTGGTAGGTGGCTTCTTGATGTTGGATCCGGTTTTATGTGTGCAATCTTTTTCTTGTTATACGCTTGTCAGTGAAATAAAAAATTGTTTTTAACTGATAATAGGTAGCTATATCATATGAAATTTTTAAATAAATAAGAAGTGTATATTAATAAGCCGTTAAAATCAAAAAAATATAAATCTTTATTTTTATCCAAATAAGGGATGTTATTGCTCCAATTCTATGAAATCACTTTCACTAAGGCGAAGGTTAAATATATCAATATATCTTTAACATTACATATCTAGAATTTCACATAAATATCATCTCAATGATGTTATTATAATTCGATGAAAAACTAATTTGAGTTTGCAAGGAAAGAGTTTGAAACAAATACTTCTACTAATTAGTAATTAAGGAGATATTTAATTATACGGAGATGGTCTTATAAAAAAGAGAAGAAAATATTATGTGAATAAATATTTCAAAGGTATTCAAAGGTATTTAAAAAGATATTTATTTGATTTGAGTATAAAAATCATTTTGATAAAAGTATATATTGCAAATTAAATGGATTAAACAAAAGTATTTCAAAGGTACAAGGAAAATAGACTAACCAAATAGTTGAAATTAAATTTAAGTATAAAGTAAAATACATCTCCTGAGGAGATGTAAGATACGTCTTTTAAAGAGACTACTAATAAAGTAAACATTGATGCATTTGTTAAATCTTGATTGTAGTAGTTTCTTTTAAAACAACTTGCTTGTCCTCCCACAACCGTACTTTTGGCCTACCATTCTTTCTCTTGCTAAAGAATACTCTTCCCAACCTTGAGTTTGCTATGTAGAAGTAATAGAATTTTCCACACCTTTTTGGATGTGTTTGACGCATCATTTTAAGTAAATATTAAAGGTTGAATGAGGTTAAAATACTATTTTAAATAAATATTAATGTTCGATAAAAAGCAGTTGAAGTAATTGTTTTCAGAATGTTACAACTTATAACGTTTCGGAATCAAAAGTACTCCCTTCTAATATGATCAAATGTCTATTTTATTTTTTGGCACTATTCACCAATCATTCTTAGTTTGTATGTTATTCTCAAGCTATAATTTAAAACATGTTTAAGTGAGATTTTGTTTATTCGTTTCAATGTATTAATTAATATATTAATTTTGTTATAATTTTTAATTATGCACAAATAGGGATCAAGTTTTAAGGATTAATGCATCGATAAGCGTACAAAACCAAGTGAAACATTCGATTATAATAAAAGAGAGTAACATTTTATGATTTTTGCTACAATTTTTCTCAACAAATAATACTTAAATAGTTATCATAATCGTTTCAATAATAAATTATATAGCTAATTAGACAGTTAGATATCTAACAATAATAATTGTACAATCACAATTACTCATAAATAAGAATTAATTTATTCAAAAAAAAAAAATAATTAGACTGATAACAAATCTTACATGCACAACTACCTAGCTAGCACCGATCAGATTAGAAGTTATTCAAAATTTTAATAAAAATTTAGCCCAAGTTTTTGGATTAGTGTTAATTTATATTTAATTACAATTGATGTAGAGCTACGAGCTAGTCAACTATAAAATACTTGTCAACATAGGTATCCTTTAGCCTTTAGGTAGTTGTAAGACAGTTAAATAAACAGGCTACCAATAATATGTGTTGTTGTATGCTTTTTCATCAAGCTGGTAGAGCAATAAACCCTTTTTGTTTCTCATTACTATAAAACTAGGTTTGATTTTTTTTCCGTAATTGATAGTTTTGGACCATTCGGCCATCCCTCCATCCTACCATGACATATACCAATAGATGATAATAATAATAATATAATAATAATAATAAAGTAATAGAATATTCCATACGACAATAGTTAAGTATGCTAAAACTCAAGCGGTAGCACTTTTTTATTTTGTATCCATAATGCAGCGTTAAACTTGTACACCTATTGACCATGTTGCTGAAACTAGAGAAAAACGTTAATATTATCGTTTTGCCTTCTACTCAAAACGTCGTATACATTTCATTCTTCAAACTCCGTTTTAGGCGGAGTCTATAGAGGTACTTAATTATTACGATAATGAAGAAGAGTAATACATTTGTAGATATAATATTATGAATAGATAGTATCTTGACTATCTTCAACCAACAAATGAAGATAAATTAGAAATCCTGCATAAAATTCTTAACACATTATGGTTGGTTTGCTCACCCAATCTTGACCTATCCTAGCCCCCCTTCTTAAATTCTCCTCCACCTTATTCATTTTTCATAATGCCCACAAACTACTTCCTAATTAGACTTCATTATTTCTCTTCTATTTATTCTTTTTCTTGACATAATACAAAATTTATAATACATCCATTTTAAGGGTATGTAGCACTTTTTAGTGTCATTTCTTTTATTCGGGTAAGGCTGTTTTCAACCACCAGGTCAATCCATAATTCTTTCAGATGTGATTATTGTATAAGCAATGTCTAATATTGTCTTAACCATAAAGTATAGTCCATACAAATATATGTAGTATCTCTCTAGCTACCATTAGCAATTACCCTTGAATACTTCCAAACAACCCTAAATAGGAGTGGGCTAGTTTTTCAACTAATCACAATAAATATTCATCCTCAATTAAATACATAAACTTAAAAGCCCTGCTAAAGTTAGGTGGAATGACAGATAGAAATAAAAAAAGGGGAGTAGAAGGCTTGATGCTGTGTTTTAGCCTTTGAGGTATGACTATTCTTAATTTCCACTTGTATATAATTCTACTTGCTTGTTAGAGGTTAGTAGTTATTATGGACATTTTTCATCCTCAAAGACCAAAGTTATAGGCCCCGTGCGTTTGTGCATCATTTTAAGAATCAATTTTCTTTTGGGTGAGAATAGAGTCATAAAGACTAGTGGCAAAACTTGAGAGAAAATTTGAATGGGGCAAGGCTATATGGGTTCATATGTGAAAGATTGTCTTTTAATGAGACGATTTTAAAATAAAGAGTTTATATTCTTATAATTTGTACTAGTTGAGTTATTTAATTCATGTATAGGGTGTAGGGGTATGCACAGATGCAAACTTGGACCAAATCGAAATTGATTTGGACCAAAATCAAATAATGGATGTTCATGGTTCCAGGATCCTATTGGATCCACCCTAGACCCGCCCCTATTTTTAGGGTATATTTCCAATTTTTGAGATTTAGTGGATCAAAGTCCGAGTTGAAGTCCAAAAAAATAAATGGGTTTGGGTCTAGGGTCTTTAAACCCATACCCACCCTAAACCTGACACAAATATTCTCTTTGGACCCTATTTAAGACCTAATCCGTCCCAAACTTGTCAAACCTGCTCTGAACTTAACCTATTATATAATTCAAAGTCAATTTTAAATTCGTTCAAAATCTACTTCTATCTTTATTTAGTCTCAATCTAGACTTATATATAACTCCGATCATAAACTCATCTTAGTACAAATCAAACTTTTAAAACGTAAAATGAATCACAATTCTATCACAACCGGCATAGTTGGAAAAACCTTCAAACACTAAGTCAACCAATGGTTCTAGCTTTCTTTTCACGCTATTTTCTTTTGAAAGCTTCATTATATATACATTATTAACAAATACAAGAAAACTCATGAAAAAACCAATAGTATTTACTACAACAAAGTCATAAATAATAGTGAGTTGTGAGTCTTATTTGAGGTCCTCCTCTATTTTTTCCATTAATGGGGGTGCAGGAAAATCGTTGCTAGTTAGCATACATCAAATTCTCTTTAGATAAATGGAGGACTGAGGAGGAAGAACGGAAGAAAGTAGGTGAATTTATGGACTACAACTGGCTATACTTATTGCCTTGTCTTTTTATTTAATTCATTACTTACCCTTCTTTTTTTTTTTTTATATATTTTCTCCCTCTTCTCTTATAACCTCATCTTTCTCACTCTTTTAATTTGTGTCCTCAACTAGCTTAGCTTGTTCTTCCCCTTTTTTTTTTTCTCTACTCATATTTTTTATATTTTGGAAAATAATTTTTCATTTTATCTTAATTTTCTTGTACTTGTTTTGTTAATTTTTTAGGGTATCAAGCTAAGAAGAAAGCTTGTATTGGAGTATAACAATGGTGGTTTGAGCTTCAAGGGAAGAACATGCATGTTTTGATGAGTATTTTGTGGGAAGTTTAGTGGGAAAAAGAAGAAAATATTGGGTGGTTTTATAAAAAAAATCTTGCCTTTTTTAAAGGAAGATAATTACTTCAAGTAAACCCTAATTTTCTACTTTCTTCTACATTTGGTTCACCTACTAGGATTATAATTTATACACTAGGAGAAGAAATTAAATTTCTTCATTATCACTAAATAATGGATGTTTATGTGGGTTTGATATTGTTTAGTGCAATTACATCTTATTTGTTATGGTTTACATACATCTCACGTTCGCTACGAGGTCCACGTGTCTGGCCTTTGGTGGGTAGTTTACCTGGTTTAATCGAGAATTTTGAAAGAATGCATGATTGGATGGCTGATAATCTTCGCGCGTGTGGTGGCACGTACCAAACTTGTATTTGTGCAATCCCTTTTTTGGCCCGGAAGCAAATAGTAACGGTTACTTGTGATCCAAGAAACTTGGAGCATATACTCAAAACCAGGTTTGATAATTATCCTAAAGGTCCGACTTGGCAAGCTGTGTTTCATGATCTACTTGGATATGGGATCTTTAATTCAGATGGTGACACGTGGCTCTTTCAGAGGAAGACAGCTGCCTTAGAGTTTACTACTAGGACCCTCCGTCAAGCGATGGCTCGGTGGGTTAACCGATCCATTAATGCTCGACTTTGTCCGATTCTTGAGTCGGCTCAAAGTCAAGCCGAACCAGTTGATCTGCAAGATCTCATGCTTCGGCTTACTTTTGATAACATTTGTGGGTTGGCTTTCGCCCGGGACCCGCACACATTAGCACCGGGCCTACCGGAAAATGTATTTGCTAATGCCTTTGATCGGGGTACAGAAGCATCCCTTCAACGGTTCATTTTCCCGGAGATTATTTGGCGGCTTAGGAAATGGCTTCGGCTTGGTTTAGAAGTGAGCTTGAGCCGTAGCCTTGTCCAGATAGACACTTATTTGTCCGATGTCATTGAGACACGTAAGCAAGAATTGATGAATAGGCAAAGTGATTATGATGATCTGCTCTCTAGATTCATGAGGAGGAAGGAATATGCATCCTATTCGGACAAATTCCTTCAACACGTGGCATTGAATTTCATCCTAGCAGGACGCGACACATCCTCCGTAGCAATGAGCTGGTTCTTTTGGTTGATCATGCAAAATCCAAAAGTAGAAGAAAAAATTCTGCTTGAAATCTGCACCGTCTTGATGGAGACACGTGGTGATGATATGTCCAAATGGACGGATCAGCCGTTGGATTTCACTGAGGTGGACCGATTAGTTTACCTCAAGGCAGCCTTATCGGAAACCCTACGACTATATCCGTCAGTACCAGAGGATTCAAAGTATGCATTATCCGATGATGTATTACCAGACGGTACATTTGTACCGGCAGGCTCATCAATTTCTTACTCAATATACTCGGCGGGGAGAATGCAAAGTACATGGGGTGACAATTGCTTAGAGTTTAAGCCCGAAAGATGGATATCTCCAAAAGGAAAGTTCATGACGCATGATCCATTCAAATTCGTGGCGTTCAATGCTGGGCCGAGAATTTGCCTAGGGAAGGATTTAGCCTACCTACAAATGAAATCGGTGGCAGCCTCAGTGTTGCTCCGCCACCGATTGGCGTTAGTTCCGGGGCATAAGATTGAGCAAAAGATGTCAATTACATTGTTCATGAAATATGGGCTTAAGGTGAATGTGCATCCTAGGGACTTAACCCAAGTAATTGCTAATCTGAAGCAGAAGAGAGAAAATTTACTGTCAGAATAACAGCAGATTCTGGTAGATTTCTGGGTTTTACTGCAGTAAAAGGAAAAAGTATGGGAAGATGCAAAATCATGGAATGGTAATAGGATTCAACATGTGAGCAATGAAGAACACAGGACAGTAAAGTAAAGGGTTTTGTTTTCTTTCATACAGCTGTTTGGTCTTGCACTTCATGAGAGATTCTTAAATTTTGTATTCAAGAATGGGCATTTAAAGCCCTCTGTATTTTGGGGTCAACCCTAGAATTGTAGGGTATACACCCTTTGGAAATTTGTTCAGGCCATTCTTTTTTCAATTTTGGTTTAGATTATTTATTGAGATTCTGTAATTAAAAGTATATTTGAAGCAATAAATAATAGTGTTGATTTCTATCTTATGTACACTTTATCTTTACTAGTTAGCACATACATGATACATTACATTCCCAATACCATTAATCGACTCGTATGAGTCATAACGGTCATCTAAGTAGGATGTAAGGGTTGAATATATGCAACTTTGCCCTTATTACTAATAACAAAGAGGTCGATTCCGATTGATATTTATCCTTGAATAAAGTATCATTATTTCGCTTAGCTCTCAGTTTTCATTACTTAAGTCATACATATATTATGAGATAAATATTGCAGGAAAAATGAATTACAATACTTTATTATAATATATGCCATGTCTACATATACTACTCTGTCCCTTTGAGATTGCTACTTATAATGACATATTTCCTCACAACATGTCACGATCAATAGCAATCTAAAAGGGACGGAGAGAGTATGTATAAGTGATGGGGTGATGTAATTCTGATAACATATTCTTCTTTCCTGAGATTGTCTGCAACATTCAGGTAGTAACCATGTTGTTCAGACTTGCAGACTAGGATGGGTGTAAATATGCATCCAGGGGTAGATGTTCGTGTTACCCTTTTCCTAGGGCTTGTTTGGTTTACGAAATTTGTTAGCAAATTGAGGTAGATTAATGAATCATATTCATATAAAAGAAAAAATTAGGCTATACTCGCTTCAAGTCACAAATTAGATGAATAGAACATACGTTTAACTTAAAAATCGCAACTTACAAATCACGTTGTAAGTTATTGCGAGAGATTAATTGAAAGTTACACCTCGAGAAATAAGGTCATACTCAAAATAAACAAAGTACGGATGGTCACAGACTAACACTATTCTCTGAATGGCTAATTGTAAGTCACCCTCATTCAAGATTTGTCATCAAAAAAGAGAAAGTATTTGCTCTCCTCAACTTATTTCGTTAGGGTTTGGGTGCAGTTCTTTGTTTTAACCTCATCTTCTAACTATTTACTCATTGTAAATCTGTCTTATACAAGCTTTCGTCATCAAGGGCTATGGAAAGACAACGGCTTTCATCTCCTCCGTTCCTTTGTTACGTTCGAGATCACTTCATCCTTCGGTCTCCATATAGTAGTTGAATTTTGAGGAAAAGAATACATTTAAAGAAAAATGAATTGCATTTTGTAAAAATATAAAATGTATGTTCATATCAATTATTTCTACGTGTATACAGGCAGCTCCAGGCTCCTAACATATTTTTCCTTTCTCCTAGTTTCGTACTGTGCGAACAGAGAAAAGGACTTCAATGAATAAATTTTTATTAAAGTTTAGATGAGGCAACATCTTCCTCAAAAATTTCTTAGAACACTAAGGTTGAAATATAACATATACAGATCATTGTTATTCATACCAAGACTTGCTCTAATGTTCACCAAGGGTCGAAGAGTACCTAATGTCGCCAAATCCATGTTCACGTCCTTGCTATATTATTTTCCATTTTTGAGAGATCGAACATGCCATCCGTCCCCTTTAAAGATGATAATTATCTTCGATGATTGTAGGCTCGGCAAAGGCCTATACTTGTTTCTTTTAATCACCCTTTCAGTCCAGAATTTTCTCCCCAGTTGCAAAAAAGTTCCATACTAGAGTGCCAATAATATATAATGCTATTGCCACCTTAAACACATCATCCCAGGAACCTGTGATACAGATTTGTGAAATAGTTGCCATAGTCAGCACAGATATAGCTCCAGGGAGAAAAACCCAAATCGAAAGAGCTAAGATTTTGAAATGCAAACAAAGAGTAAAAATCGGTGTATATACCTCGTTGGAGAATAATTCCAGTGGCAGCTGTTCCGAGGACTCCAGCAAGAACACCTGCCGTATTGGACAACCCCAACAATATGCCCTGAAAATTTGAAATACGGAATTTAGAGAGAAAGTAGTTTAAGGTTTGAAAGGATAGACTTGCCAAGTCTTAGTCGGGCTAAATTAAAAATGATAGTAAACAAAAAAGTTCCATAATAAAGTGCCAACAATGTGATCTTTCTACAGTCCAATGGTGACAAAGGCGGACCAGGTATCTTCCGTGGCTCCAATAACCACAGGGAGCTAAATCTGCATGGTTCTAAGAAATACAGCTAGAAAGATTGCTAAATAAGGGTGGAAAGCATGTCACGTGTCAAAGAATTCTCGTACACAGACAGCATTTTATGTCAACTAAACTCTGGAGGTACATAGGCAGCTATTCTCAATTGGCACTCACAAGTATCATACAGAAAGACAGGATATCAATTGGCGCTTTCTGAGAAAAGAAAGTCTCCTGCATATCCTTGGACTAAAATTGTAGCAAGATCTACATCTATCACTCAGAATTGTGGATCCATACTCTAGAGTATCATAACTCATAAGACAACCAACCCCTCTTGTATGAGACCGTCTCATGTGAGACGAGTCCATACAAAATTCCCATTATGCTAAAAGTTTTTATTATTGGGCTATTTAATTTAAGTATAGGGCACGTCTCACGGTGAGACCGTCTCATACAAGAATTTGTGTAAGACAACAGCAAATATACCTCTTTGGTAGGTCATTAGAAGAACTGGATCATACATCTTACATCTCATGTCTCAACAAAGATGGACTAATGAGCTTCGGTAGGATTTTTAAAAAAACTTGGAAGCTAACATTCCTTGGATCAGTTATGTACTTATGTTATGGGCCACGTTATCCAACATACACCTCTATGCTCTAGTCAATAATATGCAGAAAAAAATAAATGGGGTTCTTAATTTTTTCAGCAGATTCAGATATTCAATTGGAACATCTGTGGACGAAACAGAAAGATGAAGAATACTTACTGAATATCGAGGCCCAATGTCTTGGTGGTTGGAATATAATCCAGATTGTGAGAATGCATCTGATCCCTGTTACCATAAAATCCCAGAGAGTAGTTTTATCTCATTCTTGAACTTGGCCAATAAAACTAAAAAGACATAACAAAGAGAATAGCCAAATCTGTGCAGCACATATCAAGTGAACTTGCAAGAAAATTAGCTCATGTGAATCCTTTAGAAAAGCTTCTAAAAATATCCTTACGAACTAATCTTGTCAATGCACAATCACTAAATCAGTAATAGCACAAACTTCCACTGATAGAATCAAGATATACAAGATTCAAGAATTAAACAATATAACAAAATCAAAGCAAAAGAAAATACCTGACTGCATGCCATGCAGAGAACAGCTAAAGCAGGTGTCTTAACTTGACTCAGTAGTGAAAGTGAGAGAGCTGGGCCAAGAAATCCAATTGTTTGCATGATCTGGATAAACATACAAAGAGCTTCAGACAAGATCACATTAATATGACGAAAAATGTTACATTTTGTAATTTGTATCCTACCCGCTCATTCTTTCCATCCCTTTCAGTTGCCAGAATTGACCAAAATCATGTGAACCCTTTCTGGTCAATGTTGCAAATTCAAATGGAAAGAGAGAGTATATATACAGTAAGTTCTATACCTGAAGAGATCATAGACTTCTAGTTACAAATTACAATTATATATTCTTTCCATCTAGAAGGCTTGAAGCCTAGTGATAGGTCATAAAAAAATCTGCTTCAAATTTGGAAACAGACATGTGTATTAGCCACTAATCTTTGTTTGACATTATATCTTCTTGTATGTTCATATATTATGAGGCAGTTAGACACTTCAAATAGGAAAGTATCAAAAAGGAGGAAACTTAATGTAGAAGGCAGCTACAGTCTCCAGATCCTCAAACGTGATAGATTCTTTTCCTTTCCCCGCAATTTAGTGATGAAGATGAGCAGACAATAACATTGAACTCCTTTCAACAAAGCATATGTCTTCATCTTGTATGTACATGTTCCACGCTGTTGAATGGGACGCCAGAGGCAAGGGGATATAATTTCAAGTTTCCATGGTAGTTGATCAATTTATCCATCTTAACTTTCCTCAACTTATTTAATGTCAAGCGGGAAAAGAACCAAAGCTCGAGTTAAGCGTCACCATCTAAATATCATCTCAACATTATCAGGGGTATGTTGCATATTATGTTAATTCAACTCACAACTGCCTCACTTTCAATTTGTATCCAATACCTCAACTGAATATACTTATTGGTAATCCTTGGGTGTTAAAACCATAGCATGAAAACAAACAAAAAGAAGTTGTCCATAGCTATGCTGATTACTTTCAACAAGTACAAAAGTCGAAAACTAAAAGCCATCGAAGTAGTTAGGCTATGCATATCATCATATGTCTAACAGTCTAACTTCCCGGGAAACTGATTGAACCATTGAAACCATATGTCGAACCCTTTTGTCTCCAATTTCAACACCAGAAAACAATAATTGAATGCAAGACTTACCTTACGAACTGATGTAACAGAGAGGCCTCTGCTGATGAGTGTATCAGCAATCCAACCTCCTATATTTGCAAACACAGCCATAGTCAACCACGGAAGTACACATAACAGCCCAGATTCCGTAAGGTTGAACTTCAAAACCTGACATAAGCAGATGAAGTCAGAGCAGGAAAATACGAAAACACGTTACGGTACTAGCAGGTTGCAGTGGTGGAAACTGCATCTGACAAGATAAGAGTCCCAACTCCTAAGAAAAGTTCCAGAAAGGGATCACTAAGAAAATTAAGGGTAGTAGATACATATATGTATGTATGTGTGTGTATGTATGTATGTGTGTACATACGTATAAATGTATATATTAGTTAAAGCATCAAATTGAAAAAAAAGGGAAAGTCCAATTGTTGCATGGTAAATAATAGAGGAAATATTTTATAAATTACATTCTCTTTAGTACCTGATTGTAATATGTTGGCATCCATGTTAGAAGAATAAAAGTACCCCAGTTGTGGCAAAAGTGGGAGACTATGAGTGCCCACACTGGAGCTTTAGATAAAATCAACTTCCAGGGAATGACAGTAACAGGTTCCTTTGATCTGCTGCCTTCCATAATATATCTTTTCTCTTGGGTACTAATTTCTGGATCTTCTGTTGGTGAGCTATATGCCTGTTCATTGAGTATAAAAATCTTCAAAAGAATTCTCAAGTGGAATTCATCACACTTCTTAGGTAGTATCATTCATAGGAAACAAAAAATAATCATGCCACAGAAAGGAAAATGGGGATGGATCAACAAACCAACAAACTATGTTCATCAGAAGAATGAAGGCAGAATATCAGAATAAGGAACTGCATGCTGGCAAACCCTGAGATTTTCTATAGTTTTGGTGTCATTGAGGGATGTCCGGAAAGATCCTGAACAATCTCTTAAATACTTAAGTCCATGAATTAGGATTCAATGGAGTGAATAGTATAAAAGCCACAGGTCACTACATATTATGGATTTACTGGGGTGATTTTGGGTGAAGCATCGTAGATCTAGACCTTGTAGCACAAGGGAACTCTAAGCGATCACATTAACTACTCTTCAAATTTCTTGGTAAGAAAATCCATGGATTTCTAAAAGAGTTTGTAAGGTGTAAATTTAAGGCTTGAGTTTTCCCAGTCAACAAAGCTAGCCAAGTAGTTATCGACATTATTACAACATTCAGCTATTATGATCAAAATAAGAACGCCTTCAAAAACTCTCTTCATTTATCATTAAGAAGCAAGCAATCACTGCATTTGAAAATCAAGGATGGATGGAACAATTCTTAGGATGCATAAACTAGCACTCATTTCGCTAGCATAAACAGGATTCTCATTTAGTCCTTTATTTTGATTTATAGCCACGGGTTGCAGGATATGGGAAAAGTTTCTCCAGAAGCAATGTTGGTATCTCATCAGCAGTTCAAGCCTCTAAGGTTTTTTTTTTCCTTACAAGAATTTAGTTCCATCAGGTTAGGCTCCAATTTTATACTAGTTAACTGAATTACTATGAAAATGCCAAGACAAACGCGACAAAACATTCAACTAGATCCAGTAGTGCAGTCCATCTCACTTGTTTGATATATTTTATTTCTATAGAGCCTAAATAAACATGACTACAGAAGCAAACAGGGAATCGATTGTCATTCTGAAGAATTTTTCACTATTCTTTAGTGAGTGCTTCATTTTTCCTATTGGTACAAGTCACAACTAATAGATTGACTCAGCACAAAATCTAAAATCTGAGCCTTTTATTATTAGCCGTTGACAAAGTGCATGTGATTCTAACACTGAAGACAGTGAAAGTACTCAGCAGCAGTCTATCTTTATGATTACAGAGAAGTAATTGAAAGCTGCGGGGTTGAACTAAAAGGTAAATAATGAGTGTAAAAGAAGAGAGCATTACTTTAGCTAGCCACATTGCAAACCAAATGCTTCCCAAAGAGCCAAAGGAATAGAACACTGAAGGCCAGCCAAATTTGTGGATTAGAGCTGGTGATAAGCCCAATCCTGTTACAGAACCAAGATACATGCCACTGTATACCAAAGAAAGTGCTCTGCTTCTTTCAGACACTGGAATCCACTTTGAGATCATATTATTCATAGCAGGCATAGCAACACCCTGAGTGACATAGGTACATCGTTAGGAGGCACCGAGTGCACTATATAAGAATTGATCATACAAAAAGAGTGGTTAATTGACACCCAAATCTCTAATCCTGCTTTTAGATAAATCATCAATTACAGAAGTGTTTAGAAATATATATCACTGATTGAATCTACATCAATTTAGACCATGAGACATTTTCAGCCGCCTAACAAAATCATACATTCTAAACTTTACAAGGACTTGGAGACATGAGCATTCATAGTACAAAAGTGACAAAAGACTTAGTTGCTGTAAGTCATTGCAGCTAAATGCATTCATCCATGAAAAATCTATATATATCAATAAGTTACCCATATGTTGGGCTGAGCATCAGCTATGTGGCCAACTATCATCTCCAATTTCTGTAAGTTCCCAAGCAAGCACAGATTTTACTTTCGCAAAGTATTCAATCACATACTTCTAAATTAATCACAGTAACCAAAGAACATGGAGTAGAAGAGTATTTATTGAGATCCAATACGACTCAGATCAATTTCAACTGGTTACTAGATCGTCATCTACCACATTTGAGAAAGACAATGTAGTCCATAATGTCATTGCCTGATTGGAACTTAGTGTTCTTAGTACAGAAGATTATATTATTAACTGAATCATAACTATACATGCACAAGTAATCAATATGAGCCATATAAGAGTTACAGGCTAACCTCACCAATTCCCATAAATGCGCGCATAACGAGTAAACAAGGCAGGCTGATCCTTGCAGCAATAGGAGTTAAAACTGTGGCAATTGACCACCAAACCACTCCAAAACCCAAGACAAGCTTCCCACCGACCTTATCTGCCCATATACCTCCTACAATCTGTAAGTCAGAAAACACAAAGAAAAGTTAGAAAGGGGATAGCATGTGCCAGCAATAAGCGTAAAAGATTAATTAAACCTTGTGTTCCTTACACTAGGGCTCTGTTCCATATTATTGGGAAAAACAATTCAGATAAGAGCTTGATAAGGGACAATATATTCAAATATATAAGTTCCCATAAGAGTTTCCCCATAGGTCACAAGTAGATTAGAGCCTTTTTAAGCTTTTAATGTGATTATAAAATTTTGTTCAATTTCTCTTTGGGTTTGTTCAACAATTTATTATACTAATTTCTATTCAAGCGCACTTCCTCCTTAAACCTTTTTTTTAAATCAAGGAACGAAGCCTATAAACTTAGATGCAAAGAGAAATTTTGGGTACTGAAACTCATCAAAAAATTCTCCTAGGTCAAACAAACAAATCCTTCTGGCTACACTGGTATATCAGTCTTTGCTAAAACATCTTATCTTTCATTGTATCTTCAATTCAACATATAAATGGTCAGAAAATTCATTCCATTGCAGTAATAAGTCAACATATTAAAGAGTATGAAACAACAAAAACTTATAAATAAGTGCAGAAGAGAAGATTGCTGAATATTTATTACAAGATTGCCAATATCTGTCTACGAGTGCAATTTTCTGTCCTTTAGATATCCATAAAAACATTAAACATCAGTGTCTCCTTCATAGTTCTCATCTCATGTTCTTCAAACAATTAAATACTTATTGCAAATTATTTGATGCAAAAGAATTTTGCTGGGAAGTTTGACTTATTGAGCACTAGGGCTAAACCTGAGTAAGAAGATAGCCCCAAAAGAAAGATGACTGAATTAAACCAACAGTTGTGCTGTTCCAGTTGAACTCCTTGGACATTGGAAGTATTGCAATACTCATATTCACCTGCAAATGCATTTACAAATAAGGTTAGCAGTTGTCAAATAATCTGGAAGGTTCTGCAGCTTTTACAGGCACTATCCAGAGGGTCAACTTTTAAAAAATAATCATTGACAACTTACACGATCCATATTGCACAACAGAAATGCCACAAAACAAAGCAAGACAACAACCCAACGCTTAGGAAACTGATCCAACCAAAAAGCTGCATTCTGTGTGCTTTTATCAGGGAAAGCTACTTCACCAGCTCCTTCAGAAGAACTCAGTGATTGAAAGGTTGATTCTGTTAAGTCAAATTCTTCGGACTTGTAGTAAGCACGAGATCCATTGGCCCTAACATAATTGAATAAAGACTGATTATTATTCGCAGGAAACTTATCTACTGTTCCTGATTGTACCAATGCGTCTCTTCTACGACAGGATTTAGAAAAAGAGCATCTGAATACTCCTCTATCCCTTCTAACATAACTTGAAGCACCAACGAGCTCATGTGTATGTAGGAGATGCAAAGAACAACACTTGTTGTGAGTTGTCTGGGAATACTTAGAATTTCTGGAGTCTGAAGCATTTATGATGCTTATCAATGAACAATACAAACATTTGGTAGTTAGACACTTATTACTCAAGTGAAGAGATGTTTTGTTCGGAACTCGCAGCTGCCTACATAGCCCAATGGATACACCAAAGCTCTCTTTCTTGAGGTGTGCTACCTCATCCCTTCTATGATAGACTTCACCTGTGCAACATAAGAAGCAGCTTTAGAATTTGTAAAAGATGCAAAATTTTGGTTCGGTTAAGATCCCTCCCTAACCCTTCACAAACTGACAAACAATAAAAAATCCTTTCCTCAACATATACAATGCACGTTCACATCAAACTGTCATCACAAATCCATCCAACCATGTTAATAAATGCCCCAAGAATGTGACAAATTTAATTTCTAGATGGGAAACAAGAATGACAACAACGTGAAAAATCTTCTAGGTGTGATATCACTTTCCAAAAAGCAATATTTTGTCCCTTAATTGAGCAAAGTGATATGCGTGCGCTTTCAAGATACAAAAACGTTCATAATGTTTAGACTCCATATGAAACTTGTTAATAGAAACAAGTACAATGCGGTTGTTGTAAAGTTAAAACATGAAAAAAAATAATTTGAGCTTTTAAATTTAATGCGAATGGAGAAATATATTTTCTTCTTCTTACAACCATAATGTGATATAAGTGTCATATATTTAGATGAATAATGTGGCCAAACAACACATTTTGTAGAAGTCTGCTATTCTTATAAATAAACGACTCAATGAACAACACATCCTAAAGAAACACCTTTTTATAACTCTCGTATTATATACTAAATATGGAGTAGGAGAAATTAATAGCACACACCCTTTTCCTATAAACATTAAATTATATACCATAGACCAAACAGCTCAATTACTCTAAATATCCAACAAAATATTAAGTAAATTAAACTCAGTATTGGAAGTTGAAGGTCACACAAGGGGAAGGCAGCTGAGCCACATGTTACAAAACTACAAAAGGATCATTACTTTACATAAACTTAACTCTTTAAATACCAAAGACTATCAAGCAAACCCCATTATACCTTCAATGAAATTGATGACACAATGACCAATGGACCAGCCATAATCTTGCTAAGCCAAGTTTCACCTGATCTAAGCAGCCTTATTATTAAATAGTCATTAGAAGTTCATAAGTCCTTGACTCGAGTCTTATAAGATTGAAAAAATCAGAATTTTCAGCTAATGGCTCAAAAATATCAAGATCAACTACTAAAATTATAAGAAGCCTTACTCAAAGAACTTTACTTTATAAGATAAATTGGTTTTCAAAGCAATATCTAGACACATGACAAGAAAACTACTAACAGCTTGAGCTCTTTTGCTATTTATGTCTCTTGATATTGATTGTTGACACGAAGTCAATAGCTATTGTTTTGCCTCACCCATAACAATCAACAACCCAATTTTACATAAATTTTCTCAAACAAGGATAGTTTCTCATCTGAGAGAAGGGATAGCTTATGGGTTAAAAATGTTCCCCCAGCTCCTTAAAGTGTTGAGATCAAATGGCTACTTGCCTTCATGGTTCTCTATACACCCAAAAACTAAGGTTGCATCTAAAGTTTGTTTGGTTGCTTTCCAATTTCCTTAGAATTTAAACTTCCTAGGAGCTACATATGTGTATTGTTGTTTTGTTAACACTTTGTAATTAAGCATAGGAATGGGAAACGTCCTTGGAATTGGAAAATGGAAATTACTACAAACTGTAGATAATCAATTAGCTCTATTGCAAATTCTAGTGATCAACCAAACAAGTAAAAAGCATTTTCTAGTAATCCGACATGTTAGAGTATTTAACATATCTTGGGGCCTCAACTATTAGCTTAAGCTTTTGGTTGAGTTGATTCCTTGATATGATATCAGAAGGCAACATGACAAGAGGCCACGGGTTTGAATCTCAACCATCCATCATTTAAAGTGGAATATTTAGCACTATGTATGAGGAGGATATAAGTTGCATCCACACTTCTAACCCAATGGGCTCTCGTGTGAGGAGACGTGTTAGAGTATATTCAGATCTTAGGGGTCCTCAACCATTAGCTTAGGCTTTTGGTTGGGTTGATTTCTTGACACGACAAAGGCAGTAAACTCCTAGGAATTGAAACTTCCCATAGGAATTTTCTGTCGAAACAAACCAAACAAGGTCTAAAAGAAATTTGATGGTCCATAAAGCATTCTAATTGTATTAATGCCGGCAAGTCAAAAGAGGCTGCATTATATGCTTATGTGTCGGAATATTCTACAACACTGAACACATTTTTCACAGTTCATATTGATTCAAGTCAAACACACACACACACACATCACAACTATTCAAACAATCTGCACATAGAAACTCACGCCATCTAATGAAGCTATTGATTAAAATTATTAACTTTTAACTTATCAAAACTTCATCATAATTTCACCAAAAGTAAATTAAATATTAAAGTTTCCGAATCCAGAAATCAAAATGGAATCAAAATGCCATCAGCAAATCAACTCAAGAACTACAATTGCAGAAATATAAATTAAAAATGAACGAAATTAAAAATGAAAAATTCAGCATAAAAACCAGAAAATTACCAGGATATAGAAAAGTACTGAAACTTCGATTAGAGATAACACCTCCGATTGCCATTGTTATCGGCAACAACGAGAAAAATACAGAATTATTCAGCTGGAGTTCGGAAATTGTCAACGCATTTCAATTTACAGAAATCGGAACTCTGAAATTAGAGTGGTAATAAGTGGAAAAGGATAAGCAGAGAAGGAATAAGGTTCAATAGAAAAAGGAATATCTGCAAGGAATTTTGGCGCTTTTCCTAAACAGTTGCAAAAGAAGTACCATTGGAGAAGAAGGAGGTTCACAATTTGACACGTTGCTCTCACCTTAGCTATACATTTTCAATGTTTCCACTTTCCACCATTGCCCCTTCTTTCTCACCATATTAATGGTGCGTGCAGATGGGTTAAAAACAAACTCGATAATTTGATACTTAGTTACTTACATTATATTTTAATCGAACTCAATTTTAAGCCAACTTTAAAAAGATTCACAATTACATAAAACCCAATATGGACACGTATTTATATAATATTTGATTTTGAACCGATCCAAAACACCTAACTCGAATTAACACTGTACATCTTGGGCATGGCATTACTAAATACCAATTTTTCCTGCGGTTCTAAAGAAATAGCTCAAAGTATAAATATTGTGAAAATCAATAAAAATGAATAAGAGTGGTATTAATGTTGTGCGACAGTGGAAGCAAGGTTGATGAACAATAATGAAACAATAAGAAATTCAATGCAAACAATAAGAAAATGACACAAGAGATTTAACGTGGTTCACTATCAATGTGATAGCTACGTCCACCGGCACCGAGATCAAATAATTTCACTATGATCGCAAAGAACTTACAAGATGAACTACAATCATGCTCACAAATTATAATTCCCTAGTACTTATAATCACGCTCACAAATTACAAGATGGCTCTCTTGCGATCTCTCTCAATTTGTGAATCATAATTCCCTAGTACTAACAAGAGGGGGTATATATAATAAAACCATCTTAAAAGATAACTTGGGGTCTAAGTATCCACAAATAAAGGTAACCGTCCCAAAAGACACTTTCAGTGAAAAGAAACTGTCATTTCGCGAGCCGTGTAAAACTATGCGAGCCGCGAAAGGGAGACAGAGCGCACTCCGCGCCCCGCGGACTTCCTCTTTGACCCGTACTCATCTTCTTAAATGGTGTTTGCTAGTTTGAGTCACCATTAACAACAATCTCCACCTTGACGAAAACTCATATTCAGCAAACGATCTCATCACATATCTCAAGCCAAAACCCGATGTAAAGCTCATGCATAATCCGTACATCCTGATAAGTCTTCAACTAAGACTCATCCCGACAAGTCTCCAACCAAGACCTATCACATACTCGTCACCAAGTATAACAACTCATAATGCTCCACCTGCATCACAAGCCCCGGGCAAGCTCCACCTTAAGGCCAACATGCCTACAACAGGGGCTCCCCAACACCGCCCCTAAGGGCCTACTACATCACATAGTAATCAATATTTAGCAAGTCTAAGCAATGTTTAAACTTACTAAATGGAACATACTTAGTAAAGAAATCATCTGGGTTGTCAGCGGTCCCGATCTTCTTTACCTTTATCCTCTTGTCAGTACGCAAGAAATGAAACCTGACATCAATGTGCTTGATCCGATCATGGTGTACTTGGTCTTTAGCTAAGCAAATGGCACTTAGACTATCACAATACACCGTAGCAAAATCCTGTGCGATACCCAGTTCACCTACAAGGCCTTTGAGCCACATAGACTCCTTAGCTGCAGAAGTTAAAGCCATGTACTCAGCTTCAGTAGTAGACAACATAACCGAAGACTGCAATGTAGACTTCCAACTAACCACAGAACCACCCAAAGTAAACACATACCCGGTCACTGATCTCCTAGTATCCACATCAGCTGCATAATCAGAATCACTATATCCAGTTACCAAACACTCCTTACCATTCCCATACACAAGACCAATATCAGCTGTCCCTCTCAAATAGCGAAAAACCCTTTTCACCCCCTGCCAGTGCTCTCTCCCAAGTTGAGCCATGAACCTACTCACAACACTGACAGTGTGCTCAATATCCGGCCTAATATAGACCATAGCATACATCAAACAACCAACTGCGTTGGCATAACAGACCCTAGACATATACGCCAATTCCTCCTTAGTTTGAGGTGACATAGACAAAGACAATTTGCAGCTCATAGATGTTGGTGTACTTATAGGCTTCGATTTCTCTATCCCAAAACAAGAAAAAATCTTTTCGATGTAACTTTTCTAAGTCAAGAAAAGCTTACCTCTAGCCCGACCCCTATAGATTTCCATACCCAAAATCTTCTTAGCTGGACCCAAATCTTTCATGTCAAATTCTGAACCAAGCAATTCTTTAATTCTAGCAACATCCAATTTATTCTTTGTGGCAACAAGCATGTCATCAACATATAACAACAAATAAATCATGGAACCGTCATCCAACTTACTATGATACACACAGCAATCATACGAGTTCCTATCAAAACCATGCGAAACCATAAAAGAATCAAACCTCTTGTACCACTGCCGAGGGGATTGCTTAAGTCCATACAATGACTTTAGCAATTGCATGCATAGTGCTCTTTCCCTGGAATCTCGAATCCCTCGGGCTACTTCATCAAAATCTCCTCCTCCAAATCATCATGGAGGAAAGCCGTCTTAACATCCAGCTGCTCCAGCTCAAGGTCATAATGTGCTACAATTTACAATAGCACACGAATAGAAGTATGTCGAATCACCGATGAGAATATCTCCAAAAAGTCAACCCCTTCTACCTGACTGAACCCCTTTGCAACTAGTCTAGCCTTAAAACGAACTTTCTCAGATTCAAATGACCCTTCTTTCTTCTTAAAAATTCACTTACACCCTACAAGCTTTCTCCCCTCCGGTACCTTCACAAGTTCCCACACTCTGTTCTTGTAAAGAGACTGCATCTCTTCACCCATTGCAGCAAGCCATTGCGTTGACTCACTACAACTAATTGCTTGTTTATGCGTGGCAGGTTCATATGACTCTACATCATCAGCTACACTCAATGCATAACCTGTCAAATTCTCAACAAAGCAATTCCTTCCTTCCATCTCTTCAATCAATCTAACAGGCTTCTTGATAACTCGTCTAGGTTTCTCAGGAATAGTGTCAGATTGACTAGATGACCCCTGATTAGACTGCTCCACCTCCTCCCCAGAGTTAGGAGAAGATGGAACAACCTCAGGTTCAGGAGTACTCGGCACAGGAATTTTAGCATCAACATCAATAAACTGCACTCGAGGTAAATCAGCAATGGATGACTGATGTACCTCAAGCACCCCATCTGTCTGTAGTATGTTCTCCCCTTCCTTCCGCAAATTAGAAGACTCCGAGCGCTTCTTGGAATACATGGTGCTCTCATCAAAAGTGACTTCCCTACTAAGAATGACCCGACCCTCCGAAGGTGAATAGATCCTAAACCCCTTCACACCATCATCGTACCTAAAAAAACACCCCGTCTTGGCTCGTTGATCCAGCTTACCCTCACTCACATGATAATAAGCAACACAGCCAAAAATCTTCAAATTAGAGAAACTAGGCAGCTTACCACTCCAGATCTCAAACGGGATTTTGAAGTCAATTCCCGAATGAGGACCCCTATTGATGATATAACAAGCTGTCATCACAGCTTCACTCCAACACCTCTTCCCAAGCCCTGCATTAGAGAGCATGCATCGAACTCTCTCAAGCAGTGTCTGATTAACCCGCTCTGCAACACCGTTCTGCTGTGGTGTCATCCTAATGGTATGATGCCGACCAATACCCTCATTTGTACAGAACTGGTTAAACTCCTCTTTGCAAAACTCTAGCCCATTGTCTATTCGTAGCTTCTTGATCTTCCTACCCTGTTGATTCTCCACCAAAGTTTTCCATTGCTTAAAAGCTTTAAAGGCCTCATCCTTTGACTTAAGCAATCTAAGCCATGTGTATCGGGATTTGTCATCTACAAATGACACAAAATAGCGGAAACCTCCCATATCTTCAACCCTAGATGGACCCCAGTAATCTAAATGGATATAATCGAGCACTTCATCAGTACCTGTGTTTCTTTCTAAACACACAATGCTCACAAAATTCAAGGTTGGCAACCTAAATCCCGGATAGTAGACCCTTCTTAGACAATAGTTGCATCCTCTTCTCCCCCATATGACCAAGCCTCATATGCCAAATCTTGGTCATCTCATGGTGAGACACCGATGTGTAAACCGCAGAACTAGACAGCGTGACACCCTCAAAGACATAGAAGGTGTTCCTCTTGGTACCCTTAAGTACCAACTCCGAACCTCGATAAATGGACAGCTCCCTATCTGAAAACGCTTCATTGTACCCCAAATCATCCAAGACACCCAATGAAATCAGATTCTTCCCCAAATTAGAGACACGCCGCACCTTAGTGAATGTCAACTTTCGCCCATCACTAGTCCTCAATCTCATGGATCTAATACCCCTAACCTTACAAGGTGCGTTGTTACCTACAATAACATTGCCCCATTGCAAGACTCATACGTGTCAAACCAATCTCGACGCGGACTTATATGGAACGAACACCCTGAATCTAGAACCCAATCATCAGAAAGATCCCCAGACTTAGCAGAACTCACTAATGCCAAGTCTTCCTCCGAAATATAGTTCTCCTTCGGTTTTTCCTCAACTACAACAGCTTGGGATTTGCCCTTCCTCACCGGACAATTAGCCCTAAAGTGACCTGGTTCTTTGCAGTAATAACAGGTCTTCCCCGCAGTCTTACTAGATCCCTCATTGCCGTTTCCAGCAGCCGACCCAGTATTGTTGCCCTTTTTAACCCCCTTCTTCTTTTTAGATTTTCCGGACTTAACAAACAACCCACTGCCACTCTTCCCGTTATCACCTATAGCTTTCTGACGAAGTTCCCTAGTATGGAGTGCTGTCTTCACTTCTTTTAGGGTCACGGAGTCTTTACCAACAACAAAAGACTCCACAAAATTCTCATAGCTAGAAGGTCGAGACACAAGTAAAATCAACGCAGCATCCTCATCATCTATTTTAACATCTAAGTTACGCAAATCCAGTAAAATAGAGTTAAGATTTTCAAGATGTTCCCGTAAGGAAGTACTTGACTACATTCGGAGGCTGAACAACCGCTGCTTCAACAATAATTTATTGGTCAACGACTTAGTCATATACAATGACTCCAATTTCATCCAAAGTTCCGCCGCTGTAGCCTGATCAGCGACCTCCGTGATCATCCAGACTTAACAAAATGGTAGAATGAGCCTTTTCCTCCATCACTGCTAATTGCCCGTCAGTTAATCCGTCTTCCGACCCCGCAGTAGTACTCTTTGAAGCCAACAAACGCCAGATTTGCTTCAGCAAGCCTATATTGTTGGTTGCTAGCTAGCAAGCATGATATCACCAACATACAAAACCAAGAAAATCATTTTACTCCCATTAAACTTATGATACGCACAAATGATCGCAAAATGGTTGGATGAAAATTGTGGTACCATTAACAGGATGCTTACTCAATACTCAATCCCATTCATAAATTTTCTTAATTTGCATACCAAAACTAAGTTTTCTAAATTGTTTCATTGTAGAAATTCACTTTTTAAAACTGAAACTTTTGTGGCTTCACAGAATTGATCGGTTCATCTTCCAATACAACACTACTTTCTTCATGTTTCTGAAAATATACCAGAACACCATTTATCATTTCTATGTCATTTCAAAGCTTTATTATTATGAGATGAATACTAAAATTTAAACCTAAAAACACAATATAATACATTTGGATGTCATAATTTACCATCAACTAATAATCAAAAACATATCATTATTTTTTAAATAATTTTTGGAAAATGCAAAAATATCATAATATGGGTACATAAAATTTATACATATATTTTGTCATTGTGATTCCAAACAAAGCTATTCCAACCAATTATAACTTATATAACAATTTAATTTTATAGACGAAAAATAACTAACAATTAGATTAAAATATACTCCAATCTCTAATTTTCTAATTAAATCATCAAATCAACACAAAAAAAAAAAAAAAAAGATTAATCAACACAATAATATCAATAATGTTTTTTTTATGAACTAGAAAATTAAATAATTATAAAAAAAAAATAAAATTATAATAGTCTAAGCTGCCTTCTTAGCAGCATGGATGGATTCAACCTTGCCATCATTGCCACCAAGCAACATGTATTTATCCTTCCTGGTGAGTTGAGTGCATTCAAAGCCTAACACCCCAGCCAACGTCTTCTGCACGTGATTTGCCACCTCGATCGGGGTTTTTACGCCATCCTGACACGTCATCTCCGGTGGTAGCTTCTCAAGGAAGGTAACCTCGTACGTAGGTCTTGGGTTCATGAAGAAGAAATATGGATCCCAAAATTTTACTCCTCGTACTGTTGTTCCGTAAAACATGTTTTGTTTACAGTTTATTGCCACTGGCACAATCCTATTCCATGATCCAAAATATATATTACCGTTACATTTATAAATATCAATTTTAATCACGAATTTTAATGATACTGTTAAGCAATAACGGGCGTAGGATTTTAAAAATGAGGTACAATAGTTCAATAGAAGATCCTTTTGGACTTTTCCGACCTTAATCGATCGAGCAAACCCTTAAATTTGTATGTCACATCTTCAAGTAGCTAGCACCAACAGTTTAAGCTTATAGTTGAGCATTTAAGATATTGCTATATTCTAACACACCCCTCACAAGAGAGCCTGTACAATCCCTTCACATTATTAATGAATTGCGCGGAATATTATACTATAAAAGCTTAAGCTTACGGTTAAGGTTGTAAGATATATATGTTTTATATTTTAACACTTGAAACCTAATTAGAAATTAATGGGTCATAATTAAAAATGTTTTCCATAATTCAAAGATGATTTGATTCGAGAATACAGGGAGAATTTGAGTAAAACCATATCAAAACACAATCGTTTCAATCATCCCTTAGGTCAGTTCAGTCAAATTCGAATCAAAGAAGACACAAGGCAATATGAAACTGAGAGTGTTTAGCAAAAGCTCAATTTGATGTAATTAGACGGTTGACTAATTGAGTGGTCAAATTAGCCAATGCTAATGTTTGGTAAATTAGCTGGTGAAACAGCTTATTGTCATGAGTAAACTGTTTCTAAACAAGTTATTCATAGCAGGTTCAAAATTAGCTGGTTAAACCAGTTATTATAATTAACTGGTCAAATCAGCTATCAACCTATCAGCCATTTGCCTAACGCTCTCACTATTCAACTAAAAAAAAGCTCAACTTGAATTTACCTAACCAAAGCTAATCCGATCTGCTTTGACAGGTATTAAATTAGGCTGGACTTATTGTGAATGCCAGCATATTAACGGGGGACGCAAGTGCACACACTTCATAAGCCAAGGAGATGTATACCATCCCAAAATCATATGGCAATGGGAAGAAGGTCTCTAATAGCTTATAAAGTGTGCACACCATTTTCAATTTATCGATGTGGAATAATTCATCCCAACAACAGGTCTATCAAATAAATAGTAGTCCAAATAAGTAAAGACAATATTAAAATTAGCAGAGATTAATACAAACCTGTCACTCAATTCAGCAAAGAGAGCACTAAACCTCAACAAAAAAGGCTCACGACAAGTGGTTCCTTCAGGACAAATAACCAAATCACCTTTCTCAAGCAACTTTTTAATCATATTAGCATCAGTCACACGATCTCTCGTCAAAGCAACGGCTGGGATTGGAGATATAAACCTTGATAATTTAGACACACTATAGGTAACACATGCGGGTTTCCTTTTAAGCCCGATAGCTATCTCAATCGGGTCAAGTGGTGTTCTATGGTTGCATACATATAGGTTTCCGGGTGACCCGGGTGATGGTGCTGGTGGTGGGTTCCCACGTATGATGAGTTTTATTCCCATGAGGGCGTATGTACGGTTTACGATACGCTCTGGTAAGGGCAGATTGAAGTAGACTCTACAAACGGCTAGGATGAAGCCAAATGGCATCCATATATAGGTTATTAATGCGTTTAGTGGGTCCGGACGTTGTACTAGCCGTCCAT
Source organism: Amaranthus tricolor (assembly GCF_026212465.1). Lineage (NCBI taxonomy): Eukaryota > Viridiplantae > Streptophyta > Magnoliopsida > Caryophyllales > Amaranthaceae > Amaranthus > Amaranthus tricolor. The sequence continues at coordinate 541,760 of NC_080050.1, read as the reverse complement.
CATGGAAGATGATGCGTGATTTTAGTTGATCTTGTGATACTGGTTTTGCTGACTTGTCTTTGTGTACCATGTACCCTTCCTGAATAAGATAATGTGAAAAATAATAAAATAAATTTACAAGGTATAACTGTTTTTTTAGGAGATGGTCGCAGATCGCTACATAGAGATTATTAACACTATTAATTGTTGAACTTTATTTTATATATTGCGGTTAATGTATAAGGAAAAATATAGTCAAGTAGGATCTTGTTTGAATCGTCTAATTGTATACTTTCATAATATTAACTTTTTATAATTTTTAAATGTGTATAATTCAATATATAAATTATCAAAATAACATATTGAATTAGGTAAAAATCAAAAATAACAAGTATAATGAGATAGATTTTCTTAAGTAATTTTAACTATTTTTTAGGTGATGAGCATCAAATTTGATGAATAGAAAACTTATTAACAGACCAACTCAAAATTCTATTGGACTAGATTTTTTTATTAGATCATTAGATGCTAACATCACCTTTCATGTTATTAATGGTGACTCAAACTAACTAGCACCATTGAAGAGATGAGTACAGGTTAAAGAGGACCTCCGTGGGGCGCGGAGTGTGTGTTGTTTCAGTCCGCGGGGCGCGGAGTGCGTTCTGTTTGCGTTTCGCGGCTCGCGTAGTTTTACACGGCTCGCAGAATGGCAGTTTCTTTTCACGGGAAGTGTCTTTTGGGACGGTTACCTTTATTTGTGGTCGGTTATTTGTGGTTACTTAGGCCCTAAGTTGTCTTTTAAGATGGTTTTATTATATATACCCCCTCTTGTTAGCACTAGGGATTTATGATTCACAAATTGAGAAAGATCACAAGAGAGCCATTATAATTTGTGAGTTTGATTGTAATTAATCTTGTATTCTTTGCAATCATAGTGAAATTATTTGTTCTCGATGCCGGTGGACGTAGCTATCACATTGATAGTGAACCATGTTAAATTTCTTGTGTCATTTTCTTATCGTTTGCATTGAATTTCTTATTGTTTCATTATTGTTCATCGACCTTGCTTCCGCCGTCGCACAACATTCCAAGATATTACCATATATTTGAACAATTAAAAGCATTGATAATTGTTTTATTTTTGCAAAAATAGATAATGTATAGCAAATCCATCAAAAATAGGAGTAGTTTTGTTGCACAATAATTTAAGAAAAAAAAAGTGGGTTTCTTTGATAGTGAGAGAAAAGGAATTAATAAAGAGTTTAACACACTAAAAAGTCCAAATTATTAAGAGGGCAAGAAATCCAACAATGATTTAGAAAAAATAATAAGTTATGGGAGGTTCTTAGTTTGATGATCAAACTCTAATTAGCTCACCTAATTAACAACTTATAAAAGAAGTACAAGCAAACTTAGCTTTCTCTCAATGACTAAGAAAATGGGTGTTATGACATGATTGTACAATGATATACAAAGTAGTTGGGTTGATTCATGTCTCATTTATTCCTCTGTCCAATACATTCAAATCGGAAAGACTTTTAAGTAGTAGTGCCTAATTAAGTTTGCAACAGAACATCACACGTTATCATATCAGACTATCTCTATTAAAACAGTAACCTTAAAATAATCACTTATAACTTTAAACTAATTGCTTGTAATTTTAAAATGATCAATTATAACCTTAAAATAATTACTCAATTAATCAGAAAATAAGCTAATTATATGGATATATCTCGCTATAAGACAGTTTTTAGAGAATGACTTATTTGGAAAAGTTTAACACAATGTAGTACATAAAATACAAAATTTTATTAATTAATTAAGGTTGCAAAAATTTGAATAAAGAGCTACTAAAATTAGTTAACTTAATATCACAAGGTCAATATTAAATATATTAAATAGTCTATAGAACTTAAATGCCACAACACAGCTCACATGTAGATGTATGGTCCATTATTCATTAATTAAGTTGGCCTTGTAACCACGTAATAAAACAAACTCAGAAGACCATGAAATGTTGTTGAGTGTTGACAACCAACAACATTTTTAAAAAAAAAAATAACCAATTCATTTCTTTGCTCATTTCATATAAACTTTCTAAATAAAGAATATGTATATAATGTTATTTATCATCTAAATTTATTTTATATTGCAAATTTACGATTAATATTCCTCAAGAAATAAGATAAGGTGCAATAAATACCTCATCTTACTATTTCATGTAGGTAAGAAAAAAAAATATTTAAAGAACTTCTTAAATAAAGTTGGTTGAATAAGATCATTCATGCCTTATAAGTCATAACCTTATTCGATTATACCCTTATATGGCATATGTTAGATAATTTTTTTTTAATTATATATAATTCAACATATATTTAATTATAATTATTTATTGGATTGCGTAAAAAGTAAAATATACTAAATATAATGAAATGAACGAAATAATATTTTAAAGGAACAATTTATCCCATTTTTAAGCTACTACTCCCTCCTATTCAGCTTATGTGTTCCATTTTCTTTTATGGTCAAGTCATCTTAATTGTCCCATTTCTATTTTTGGTATGGGTTTTTTACTTTTATGCCCTTAATAACTTTATCCTATTTTCAATTATACCTTTTATTACCCATACTAATTTTCCTTCCTTACATTAAAAAACTCATAATACCACTTTCTTTCCTACTCTTCAGATCTCACTTTTGACTCTCCTTAAAATCCGTGAAAAGTTAAATGGAACTCCTAAGGTGAATAGGAGGGAGTACTATTTTATAGTATTAATTAATCTCTTCCTCTCATCTAAATATTATTCACCCAACTTAAGACTTAAGTCTTTAAAAATAAGTCTGAATTAATCTTTTTCAAAATGTCATAGTAGTATATAATAACACAAATGCAAATAAATTGTTTGATAAAATTTATAGCAACCAATGACTTAATATGTTTTTTTTAAAGAGACTTAATATGTTTTTATTCCTTAAATTTGTTTTCATTTATAATTTTTAGTTGTTTTGTTTGTTGTTCACAAAATAAATCTTCTATGTATATCACAAAGTTTAAACATAGTTAACTTCATTTATTCTTATTTTAATATATTTGTACAATATTTATAATCTTCACATATTTTCTATTATTTTATTTTAACATTTCTATATTGCTTATGGAGTCCACATGTTTCTCGCTAATTTTATTAAAATGTTTTTTAATAATTATGGTCCTGTATTTTTTCCACTAACTATATTTTAATAGTTTTTAATGTTTACGATTTCACTTTTCCATATATTCATTATTTAAAATATTTAATTTATTTTAATTACTTTGAACATTTATTATGAAAACGTCTTTAAGAAACAAAGACTATATAACTTAAAAGATATTTAGGAAAACCAATCAGGACAACATTAGTTAATAGGATTGAATATGATGCATATTTAGTCATGTTGATGCAACAAATTACTTTCAAATAATATTTTGAGATAATGAGCCATAAGTGAGAGTATTATGTACAAATTTGTAAAAAATGGAAATAAAAAAAAAGAAAAAAGAAAAAAGGGGGGAGACCATTATTAACATGATACGTACCTTGCAAAGAGCCATGAAATCATGATCAGAAACACGATCACCAAGACCAATATGAGGCAAATCATCACCAAATTCTTCTAGAACAACCTCTTTTTTCTTCTCCCCTACTAAAACCCCTCTTCCTTTAACAAACCCAGTAGCTCTTCTAGTCTTAGGATTCACCTCTATTTCCGTACCCAACACTTTATCCGCACCCAAATACTCTCTCACAAACACCTCCACCATTACCGTCGGATTCGCCGTCACAACCACCTTCTTCCCTTCGCATTTATCGAACACTTCCCAACTCTCCTTCCGAACATCCGCCGCGTAAAACCTCGGAAGAACGGCACGTGCGGCGAGTTCAATGTCGCGCACTTTAAGTCCGGCGAAGGATATGTAAATCATGGTTTGGATTGCTAAAGATTCTGATATGAAAAGGTAAGAGATTATAATGAAAGGTAGTGATAAAAGAAGAATAAAACCCCTTATGAAACTTCCGGCTTCAATGGCGACTAACATGAAATAGGGAAATGAGGATGATGATATTAAAAGGGTTCCATCTAAATCTGCTGCTATTGATTTGTATGATTTTTTTTCTGGGTTGCATTCTGTTATTGGTGGGAATTCACCCATTTTTCTGGGTTTTTGATTTTGAAAAATGGGTTTATTTTTTCTGTGATGAATATAATGAGAATAATGAGGTATGATCAAAATAATGGGGGTTTATATGGAGGAAGGGAGATTGACTTATTATGAAAAGGAAGGTATGGGTTGGCCAACAATTGAGAAAAAAAAAGAGAGAAGATGAATTAATATTAATAATAATAATAATAATAATTTGTGGTATTGTCAAGTGTGAAGAAAGAGGGGTTAGAGGTGAAGAAGAAAGAAGAAAAAAGGTGGGTTGGAAGTTGAAGGAGGTATTGAATGGGAGGGTTTTTAATATTTATTGCTCCCACTATTTGGTGGTATTAATAACTTGTAGAGGGATGATTAAGATTTTGTATGACCTACAAAAAATGTTTATTATTGTCGCTCCAGCTCTGATGTCAAATAGCAAATGAATTTTAAGTTGGCGTTAAGAATTTTGGATTACTTACACTTTTATTTTAGTTTACATACTACTGTATTAGATAATCTCACTGTAAAAAGTGTTCCATATATAAGTAGTATACATTATGTGAATATTAATTTTTTGTTTTGATGTCGTTTCAATGAGAGACATAGTCTCACAAAATCAGAGATTAAATTTTTATTTTTTTTATAATTAGATTGTGATTAAATTCTAAAAATAGATGAAAAAGGGTTGATGTAATAACAATAATCAATATGTTAATTTATTGGAATATTTATGTACATACAAGTAGAGGAATGGGAATGTTCAAAACATTAAAAGGTGGTTATTAGTTAGTCTTTTAAAAGGCAATAATAATAATAATAATAATAATAATAATGTAGAGAAATATATTGGTCGTTGAAAGAAGATATGAACTTCATGAATTATGGTCACACTTGTAGTAGACTTCATTTTAATTTGCACCGCGTGAAAAGTACTAACTACTCCTCACATTATACATTTAATGTTATACATCATTTTTCAATTTAGACTAAATACTTCTAACTGTTTTTGCTCCATTTTTACCATATGCTTAACTTTTATCTTATTATCTAACCTAATTGTCATTCTACTAAATTTACCAAAAATGCATCTTATATATTTTAATTTTTAAGAGGATAGAGGAATTACTTTTATTGAGGTAATGTCAATTATATAAGTTTTTACTAATGGTGTGTTTAGAAATAATTGTTTCCATCGGTCTTTGTTAACTTTTTGAATTTTAGTTTTTTGGTTGGTTATATAGTTAAAAACTTGTTAGATAGATGATCTTTAAGATCGCAGGAAAGCAAATTTTAAGCAAAAATTAAAAAATTATACAAGTAGTTTTATCATTGGTTTTTGACTTTGACTTTCCGACACACTTGTCCTCGAATAAACAACTAACAACCAAGAATCAACAATTAACTTTTACCAAACATCTAGCAGCTCAATTATGCAGGTAGTTTATTAACTAGCATATTAAGTTACTTCCTCTATTTCATTGAAATAGCATCATTTGACTCTAAAGCTCTCATATAATTAAATTATATTGATGCAATTTCAATGGGACAAAGAAAGTATACAAATACTTTTAGTTGTTCAAACTATTCAATAATTAACAACTTTAGTCATTAATCAGTTATGAAAAATGCCGTAATTCTAGTTTTGCCTTTAAAAAACATGGATCTTTCAAGTATTTCTTATATCAAATGGCATTCATGAGTACATTTTGTATAGAAGACTAAAACGGCATCAATGGGCACAATTTAGGTGACATTGGATCTCTAATTATATTCTACTTACTCCTACCATTCTTGTAAGACCATAAAAAGTTAAATTAGCTTACATTTATTAACTTATTTGAGCCAATTCATTTTGAGTTCATACTAAAAAAAATTGAAAGTTAATATAAATTTTCAACTTAATCAAAAAACAATTCTTAATTTACTTGAAAAATAACTATATATCTATATCCTAAAAGAACAAAATTTAATTATATTACCAAAAATTAATCAAAAAACAATTCTTAATTTACTTGAAAAATAACTACATATCTATATCCTAAAAGAACAAAATTTAATTATATTACCAAAAATTAATCAAAAATAGTTAAGAAAAGAAAAAAGTTGGTGAAGTAGTAGTAATTTGTTGGGGCCAACAAATTAAGGGGAGGGACAAATCAAAGTAAAGAAAATAAGAAGGTATAATCTACAAGTTTCTAACCATTCCATCTACTAGACAACACTCTTAACTCTTAAGACATCAAAATATTTCAAATTCCCTTTATTGGTTTACTTTTTCGCCAAACCATATTAACACTCTTAAGTCAAGGGATGGCAATCCGCATTATTTACCTTTTCACTTTGCTTCTGATAAAATTTGGATTATGCTTTTCAATTCATCTCCACTAGCAGTTAGATATGCATACTCTAATTTTGCTCCGACTCGGAGTCTTGAATCTCCGTAGGAGTTCGAATTATTATCAAGTATCAATATTATGCTACTGATTCAAAATGATTAAAAACTAATAGAGTAGCCTTTCAAATACAACTTAATAATGCAAATATGTCCTTTAAATTCTAGAATCACAATTAGATTCGTATAGAGTCGCAACTAAAATCTTATGATTTTAAAAATACTCCACAAAAATGAAAAATTGGGCCTTAGCCTACCCAAATCAACTATATCCTTAAACCCTAATTTCTACTTTTTTTTTGTTTTCTAATGATCAAATTGAGACTTTTAACCACAATATGGCTTGAAATATAACCCAAATAAGGATAGGACTTGAAATATATGAATATGAAAATAGAAAAAGATGAAGATAATTGTTCACTATAATATAATTTAAGTAGTATTTGCTATATTTGCATTTTTAATACGAAAATTTTTGTCGATAATGAGCAAATTTAAAGAGATGAGAGAGTATTTTTTATGGTTTAGCTTAGTAAATCACTTTCGCTTGCATATACATGAGATTGAAGCACTTCTCATGATCATTTCATATGTTGCTCCATTTTTAAAGACCGAAATTTTAGATGAAGAAAATCATTAAAGCATGGATTGCTCCATTTAGTTGATAGCCAACTACAAACTAAAATGAAGAATTAAAATAAAACCAAAAAAACAAAAGAACGCAGTAAATTGTTGGTAAGAATTAATTTGGAGTTGGTTGCTTAGAGTCATAGACTATAACGACTAGTTTGGTTGTTGTACTAAGTAGTAGTAATAAGGATGATTTATAGTGTAATTTTTTATGAAACTCTGATCATCTCATTATCACCTAATACCACATTTTCAAATGATAATGTATTAAGATTAATTGAAAAAATGAGATGATTATAATAGAACAAATATGCTAATTCAACTTATTAAGAGATTTTTCCATTAAAATTACACTAAAATTTATCATTATTTCCATTATTTAATATTTACTATCAAATACACCATAAAATCACAATTGTTTGTCAATATATTGACAATCTTTTATGGTATGTAAAGTGTAGTTATATATAAAACGTATAAAAATGAGTATATTACTGAGTAATACTAGTGAGTACAATGAAACTAACATAAATTACCTCCCCAATGAAAAACAAACCATGATAGTGAAAAAAATTGAATCTAGTTTTAATATTAATTGATAATATATATAACAAGTGACTAATAAAATATAATTCTATAATAAATTAAAGAACTAAATTAATATCATCTCAAATAAGCAATTCAATTAAAATTTAAGCGGATAAATAAATTTTCAAATTATGTACGTATTCTTATTGTGGAAAATCTCTCAAATAATTGATTCAACCGAAAGATTAGGCCAACAATTAACATTCCAATACGACAAGTTTCATAGCTTAGCGTACAATATAATATTGTGCACCATTCTTTAATTGAGTTGGATCATTTCCATTACTTAAACGGTCTGTTTGGTACATGGTATTAGAGGGCGATAATGATAATAAAATTAAGTAATAAAAAATTTGGTTGTTTGGATGTCTTCAATGGTAATGAATGGTAATAAAATAAGATAATGAAATTACCAAAAAGAGCCATTTTTATTACCATCAAACAACCTGGTATTAGGCTGTAATGGTAATGAAGTATTACTGTGGTAATAAAATAAGGTAATGTTGTTTCGAGCTGAAGAAAAAAAATAATGAAGAAAAAAAGGTAATGTATGTAATTCATAAAAAAAATATTATTATTAAAAAAAGAATCATTAGATAGAATAATTTAGATACAATAATGCTTTTAGATACAAATATACAATAATAAAACTAAGAGTCATTACCATTTTTTATTACTAACAACCAAATGCAATCAATGGAATATTATCTTCTATTACCATTCTTTAGTCATGCACACCAAACAAAAGAATCTTCATTACCAATTCTCATATCCATTCCTTCATTACTATTGCCGTTACAACATTTCATTTCCATTACTTCATTACCATCAATCAAACGGGCCGAAAATGTAATGGAGGGTTCATTACTGTATCTAATGGCTATAATTATTTGATGGAGTTTTAATAGGAGATTTTGAAATTTAATTTTTTTATTCTAAAATATATGTCAAAATTCTATCATAAATAATAATAGAGAAAAGTAATAGAGGGAATTTTAATACTCTTTAATTATCTATTGTTACTAAACTTCACTCTTTACATTACACTTTACTACATTTTGAAAACATATTATATACTCATATTAGGGGTATCCATGACTAGGAATGGTACTAGGAAAATTTTGCCCTTATTTATCTTTAGCTTATCACTTTCTTTGTTTTTAATGTTTTCTTATTGGTAATTTTTTATAGCCGAAAAAAAAGGAGAGGATTAAGAAAGGGGCAATGAAAATCAAATTCAGGTTTTACTAGAATTAAAAATTATGCATGTTAACTTATTAAGAACTGATTCGATCAAAAATTTGAGTTGATGATTAGAGCCTTATGATAAGTTATATACTCCATAACACTCCCTCATTCAAGAGCTTTTTGGATTAAAAGTGTGGATGGAGCATATGTCCTTCTCATACATGACAATAAATATTTCGCTTGAAATAAAAGATAAGTAAGATTCAAACTCGTGACTTTTCCGTCACGTTAGCTTTTGTTACCATGTTAAGGAATCAATTCAATTAGAATTTTAAGTTGATTGTTAGATCCCGACGTTATGTTAATATGTTATACACCGTATCACCAACTCAACCAAACGTTTTAGTATGAATGATCATGGGTCGAATCCAAGCTAGACTTAGATTTAAAGCTTATTTTTTGTTAAACACAAATTCAGACTTGAACACGTAAGATTTAAAAAATTAGGACCTTAACTCGTATTTATAGGGTCCGAAAAATTGAATTCAGACTCGGATTCTTGTATTTGATGGGTCTACATTCCAATTCAAAGTTCAATTTTAAAAAAAAAAAAAATTTGCCGAAAAAGTATAATTAAATATCAAAATTATAAAGGTAAATTGAAAATAAAACACATTTGTGTTCAAGAGGCACGCATTTCGCCATTCAAGTAAGAAAACAGACCGAGTACCAAAATACTCTCAATCCAACAAATTGATTTTTAAACTAATTAATCTATCAAATAATTAAATTAAGTAAACACATTAACTTTATCAAATCAATGGTTTAATGTTTTTCCTTTCACGGTTAACTTGATTTTTACTGCCTATAAAAAAAATTAAATTTTCTTTCTGGGCCAAATTTTAGTATTTATGAACTACGATATGAAATCCCTCAGTGAAAAAAAGTCAAAAATAATTTATACTAGTTGAGTTATTCAACACATATTTAAGATACATCTCACGATGAGACTGTGTTATACAAAAAAGTGTTTCATTTACGATCTAAATCACTTGGAGCTTAAGACAATCTGAAGAGTCGATTTGGGTTGTAGTAGAATGATCTGCAGAAGAACAATTTTCTTTCATTTGGATCAATTTGATGGGGTTTTTCATACAAATAGGCAATAATAGTGCAACAAAAGGAGATAAAAAATCCTCAAATCAAGCATAGTGTACTAAGGTTTAATACATATTCACATCATTTTCTCAGCAATTTCAGTACATACTTAGCTTCTGAAAACGGATTACCAATAATAAAGTTCATGAGACGATAGCATAAATAGCGATAAACAATCCGAAAAGTCGAGTTCCTAAGCTCTGGACTTGAATGGGATCGCCCTGATCACGATCTGGTGGTATAATGCAGCCAATGCAGCTCCGATGAAGGGCCCGACCCAGAAAATCCACTGGACGCACAACGGAGGGAAAATATCAAGAACAAGGCATTATGTGCTACCAATAACCATAACATAACATAGCATGCTACCAAAATGATTGACTCGTAATTAGAGGCTAAGCTAGGAATTTAGACTACGAGGTCCAAAGGGAGGGTCGGGTTGAAAATACATATCGACCACTCCCCCGGCCCCAGATTGGCTCTCGCCCGCAAAATTAGTGAACTGTATTATGGATGTTTGACCCGTAAACTACTTTAAATATTCGTATTTAGTCATAATATTCTTGAGTCTTTTTTCAATCAACATAATAAAGCTGCTCAAATATCTCAAAATTTTGAAAACATTTTTTTACCCGTCACTTAAAATCCTTTGTGATGTTATACGGAGTTTTTTGAGCAGAACTCACCTAAACTTCTGGCTTCACCTATGGATAGAATGAATAACAAAAGAAAAGCAAGGACGAGAAGACATACATGATGATCCCAAGCTTGGTCCTTGTTGTAGATGAGGGCAGCACCAAGACTCCGGGCTGGGTTGATGCCAGTACCCGTAATGGGGATAGTCGCTAGGTGAACCAAGAACACTGCAAATCCAATAGGCAGTGGTGCCAAAATCTGCGTTCACCGGTAACAGAAACATATTAGATTTATAGTCGTGAAGAAAGCCGAAACATTCATATTCCGATCCATATTGGGGTAATCTCGGCTGCTGCTGCTTACAAAATTAAGGCTATGTATCACCACATAAGCTAATAAGTTGTCTTAACCGAGAAAATTGAGATACTCAGTTGCTCGTGATTCACTAATCAAGCATATGTTTCTCTAGGATTGTGCTTTCATTACCGAATACATAGCTATAAAGGGAAGATTCTACGATAATGTTCCATGCCAAGGTCATGAATATGCGAGGAAACAAACGTTAGATGTGTCTTACAAGTTAGAATTCCGTATTCAAACCTAATCAAGGGTCAGCTCGTTGTCGTTTTTTGTTTCCGATTTTCATTTTTCTGAAAGGTTAGTATCAAAACTAGGAAATCAGAAAAGATGGTTTACAATTTTTGGTTGTCGGTTTTTAAAATCATCATGTTCAAACTTTCAAATACTCGTAACTAGTATCAGCGTAAAAGTTCTTGAACGCATAATAATAGTTGAGAAGAACACAACCTATCTCCCACATTGAACCCACAAGACAATTCCATCCAATTCAAAGTCAAATGCCATGTTGAATAATTGTTTTAGGGCACACAAGTTTTTAACGTGAGTTTTCACAACAAAATTGAGACAGTTTCCACGTAACATACCATTTTTGCCAGACAAGTAACAATTTTATTTCCCTATGAATTTTGCTACACAACATCTAAAAACTCTTCTACTTCGATTTGCCTGATGTAGAAAATTTAAGGGAACAGAAAAGTAATGACTCGTTTGGTTAACAGTACATTCCTATCAAAATTACGCTAACTTTCTATTACTTTTCCCCCTATTTCGTATCGATTACCAAACGGACCGGTAGGATTATGTTCGCAGTGGCGGAGGGAAGGGGGTCATGGTAGTCAAGTGACATCACTTAAATTTGGAAAAGAAATAATACACAAAGTGTATGCCTGTATGGGGCTGAGTTGGTTAAGTAGTTATTTTTTAACCATTAGGTTTGTGGTTCAAGCCCCGAAAACTACAAGTGACATCACTTATTTTTCTTTTAGATCCACCCTTAGTAATAAACATAGAATAAGCTCAACAAAAGTCACCAACAATTATATGAAAAACAAACTCCATAATTAACAAGAACTCATTCAAAAGAAAAAATAGAGAAATATGAAGGGAGAAAAAGATGCTTACAGGAACATGGGAGTCCCTAGCACTCCTCTTAGCATCAGTAGCAGAAAAAACAGTGTAAACAAGAACAAAAGTGCCTACAATCTCAGCACCAAGACCATCACCTTTAGTGTAACCATGGTTAACCACATTGGCCCCACCACCCTTCATCTCATAGATGTTTGGTTGGAAACCCTTAACTACTCCAGCACCACAAATGGCTCCTAAGCATTGCATTATCATGTAGAACACTGCCCTTGTCAAGGACAACTTCCTTGCCAATAACAGTCCAAAGGTCACTGCTGGGTTAATGTGACCACCTGCCCAATTTATAAACAAACTTGCTTTCAGATTATAAAATTCCCAATTTTGAACACAAATCAAGCACACTTAAACTTGTCAAGGACAACTTATGATTGAGGCCTCAACATATATGTTAGCTCAATACCTAACATTAAATATTCCACTTTAGATAGAAGTGTGGTTGAAATTCAAACATGTAATTTTTTATCATGTTGGCTTTGATACCATGTTAAAGAAAAGCTCATGATTGAGGTACTAGGATATGTTACTCATTCAGTCATTCGTGTTCGAAGACATCTTATATACTCTATCATACCCAATTTATACCCAATCACTCGGGCTATACATACCATGTTATCAAACTAACTCAAGCCAAAAGTTTTAAGAAAATGGTTGAAACCACGAAACAAGTCATATTTTCTAATTCTATAAGCTTCAAATCCCCCAAAAAAAAAAAACCAAAAATTTTAGTACCAACTGTTAAAGTATTAAAATCCAACGTGATAAGAGGTGACGAGTTCAAATCTCAACAATTCTTTGTCTAAAGTGAAATATTTAGCGCCAACTATTTGTGCTGTATCCACACTTCAAAGGGTTAGGTATGAGGGTACGTAAGAGTATATATAACATATTTGGGGCCTCAAGCATAAGCAAAGCTGAGTTTGTTCCTTGTCAATAACTACAAGATCTGAACTAAGCCTAAAAACACTGACCCAAGATAAAATCTTTGCAAAACAAGAACCAATAAATGATAAATAAGAAAACTTTATTTAAGAAACTGGTAAAAAAAGAAAGAAACTGACCTGAAATTCCAGCAGTGCAGTAAACAAGAGCAAAGATCATACCACCAAAAGCCCAAGCAATGCCTTGAATACCAACAGAAGCACACATAGTAGGAGCTCTTTTAACACCCATAACAGTCAAAACAGTGATGTAAAGGAACAGAAAAGTGGCTACAAATTCAGCAATACCAGCCCTCCAAAAGGACCATGATTGTAACTCTCCTGGCTCAAATAAAGGTGCAGGTGGGGCTTCTTTATAGTCCTTTGATTGAGCTGATGTCCCAATTGGTTGCCTTTCAGAATACTTGTTTGCTCCTACTCTTACATCTTCATCTTTACCCTCCATTGTTGGGTGCTAAGCTTTCCTTTTGTTTTGAAATGTGGGATAGAGAATTATGTAGGAATGGGAAAGTAGGGAGTATTAAGTGTTTTTGTATTGGGGAAAGTGAAAGAGGAATGGGTTTTATAGAAAAAGATGGACGCTTTATGGAATTTTGTGAGTACTGGCTAGTATGTTCCATGGAATTTGAGCAAAAAGAGGGAAGATTAGATTAATTATGTTGCTAATTGTATGTAAATAAAGTTTGCTACTTGCTTTACTGTATAGACAGCTGTTTGTTTAATTTGTCCGTTGCACTCTCGCTATATGTACATTCGATTATATACTTCCTAATTACAGTGAAATTTATCACAATTAGCTGTGAATATTTTAAGATACAAGAAGTATAGGGTTTGTCCGGCAAATAATTATACCTTTTTAAGTTTAATTTGTTTAAACAATTAAGAATGTTAATTTTTTTTAGCTTTCGAGTTAATTGAGTAAGACAATTGTGTTGAGATATATTTGATAAAATTAAGTATTTCTTGTTGGCTGTTTATTAGAGTAAAAGTGCAACAATAAGCCAAAAGTCATTAAAATATACTAAAACTGGTCTTTTATTTTGACTTAAAAACTAATGTTTTAATTGGTTGAAAAGTTGTTTATCAAATTTTTTTTTACTTATTGATCAACCAACAAGCTAAAAAAATCAAAAGTCAATTATCAAAATAATGCCCCTCTCTATGTCCTTTGTATTTGATACACAAAATCTTAAAAACAAAATCACTTGAATTTGCATTATGTAATGGAGAGGATCATAACTCAAACAATATATATCAATAAACCGTAATAGTGAAACAAGGTACCACAAAGATATCATCTCAAACAAAAAGTTTAACCTGATAGTAAAAAGTCCAATGTATTTTATATATTCTATCATTTCTCTCATACAGAAGTTATTTGGGCAAAAAATAAAAAATGCTAACATTTATCATGTCTGATATGTTAAGTATTACATTTAAAAATAAGAGGTAAATGAGATTGAACCCATAGCCTTGATGTTGTATTGACTTCTAATATCCTATTGATATGTAATATTTACTAAATCAAGTACTTGAATGATTTTAACTAAGAGAAATATGAAGTAACAATTGTAAATAGATATAGAAATGAAAAATTAAATACCAAACTAAGATTAGAAAGTAAAAAAGGAGATAAAGATAATGAAGGTAAAATGGGGAAGATGTTTCCAGAAAATGGCAGAATGGCGAAAAAGACAAGTCATAAGCTTCTCATTTTTTTTCTTCATCAATATTTAATTGCACTCAAACACTCAACACTTCACACATTTGGAGTATTTGTTTAACTTAGTTTTAGTGGGATATATTTAGTGATATTTTATTTAAATGTCACTATTTAAATTTTCTAATGGTATATATTGTAAATTTAGCGACTTTTATTATACTTGTTAGCAGCATAATAAAAAATCATACTAAAATTTTTTGATATCACTAAATCTTATATAGCAAAAAGTTAAATTTGTTATAATAAACATATATTATACAAATCTCATAATACAATAATCTTATACAACTATTAATATACGAAAGAAAACAGTGTAATATTATGAGACAAATAAATCAGATTTTACAAATAAAAAATATTGTTTGCTTTTATTATAATAAAGATTTTAATGCGGAGGAAGAAATAAATAGTAGGTTTTAAAGGCGAATTGATGTAATAGATTATATGAACCAAATCTTGTGACACAGATTAAAATGGTATATATAGCAAAATAAAAAAAAATGGAAAAAAGAAAAGAAAAGAAAAATTTATTCTCTTTTCAATTGCAAAACAATATATTTTCCCACTTAAGAGAACACCATTAAAAATTAAAATACATAATTTCTCGTTGTTCACTTTTGGTGACATCTCCTTAGGTTTTATTAGGTTCTCTCTGAAATTACAAATTTTAAATAAAAAATTAAAAATTAAAAATTAAAAATTAAAAAATTAAAAATGATAAAATTTGAATACTCATTCAAAAATTCTTAAAATTTAAATTTTTTATTAAATTGACTCATATCTAAATAAAAACATTAATTTATCAAACATTAAACTTAAATCATATCAAATTTTTAAATAAAATTATAATTTTCAAACACAACATAAATATCAACGACAGCAGAATAAAGACAACAAATAATAAGTGTACCGTCTAATTCCATATGACCGTTGGACAGTGGGTCAAGTACTTACCAAACTCCAATTCACTCATTTTAGTTCACATACTTCCTTCCTACTTACTTCCTAATCCAATCTCATATTAGAATTTCCGAAAATTTTAAGTCGCAATCTTTAATTTTTAGTTTTTCACGTGGTTGAAAAAATAATTTTTTAATCTATATGATAATTTTGACCTTTTAACTTTTTCTCGTAACAGGCAAAAAAGAGAGTTCTTTTGGTTAACTTTACGTTATTTTTACTCAATATTTTTTTTAAAAAAATAATCATTAGGATTTCAAAAAACATTTGTAAAAAAGCCAAAAACTCAAGGTTACTGCACGAAACTTTTCTTATTTTTTTTATTAAGAGTAAGCTGATGAAAAAAGAGATTAGATTAAAATTAAACTCAAAATATGTTCTAAAAAGTAATATTTGCTTTTTAATTCTAATTAGTCAAATTACATAGTACTTTGTAATAATGTGGTTTTATGTTTGTTAATTTTGTGACTTTTAAAGTCATATAAAATATATCCTATAATGAATTTAGTCAAATTTATAAGAAATTTGATAATTTTAAAAACTGCAACTAAAAAGTGAAATCACTTATTTTAATTTCCTATTTTTAATTTTTAATTTTCAAACAAATTGAAAACTAAATCAAAATACAAAAACAAATATGCTAAGAGGTAGAAAAAGTTTTTTTTAGAACTCTTAACACAAGTACTCAAGTAAAATAATAAAGTAATCGGAAAAATGAAAGAAATTATTGCTATTATGAGAAAACAAAGTTTTAGTATTAGAGTGTCTTTTTGTTGTCAAATTATTTACAACTTTTTTCAAATTAGTTTCAAAAAACACAAATTAGTTTCAACATATTACACATTTATTAAAATTCGTCCAAATATCTGAATAACATTTTTACTTTTTCATCATATCCAGACCCCAAAAAATCTAGGTTATTAAAACTATAATCTGCGTTTGAAGAAAAATAAAAACCAACAACCTTACTCTTATCAAAAAAAGGTTGCGAACAACTCAATCCTTAACTCAATGAAAAAAAAAACACTTTTACATACAGAGAAAAGAAATGTTCTTGCCATGTGATCGTATTATGTCATTTATCTCTTTCTTTGCGGATTTTCAATGTAAACATGACAATAGGGGTGGTAATATTATAGCCTATATGATCGCTAGATAAGATATTGACTCTCTAAGTTATTATCATTTTAGCTTCTCTTGATATGATTTAATATAGTTATGTATTTTTTTTTATTTACAAAAAGAATGAAATAGTCAGAGATGTTCATTTATATCATAAGATCACGTGTTTTGGATTAAAATTCTTAAACAATTTAAATTATATTTAAAAATCGAATTAACATTTAGTTACAAATTCAGATATATACCGAAACGTGATATATAATTTAAACACATCTAGAAATAGAATTGCCGACTTGCCGCCTAATGCATGATTTAGTATCACATGCGAATGTAAATAATGGGGTGACGAGTGAAGGCATATATAAGCCGACCAACGTTATGGGTGGCGCATGTGAGCCCTTTGAAAGGTCCATCTCTCCTAATTTAATGAATACTCTACTCCCTCAAGCACACTAAAATCTTTTCTAGTTTGAATATCATAATAAATTATTTTTATCTGACTTTTAATTGAATTTAACTTTGATCTGACTTTAAGATGGTTTTACAATTATGTAATAAATAATGTGGACATTAAATTCGATTTTAGATCGACTCAAAATATTTAACCGATATCAACCTTATGACCCGAATAAACACATATGATCAAATATTGTGTTGAATGATAAGCGAATTATTTAACGAATCAAGATTCTCTCTTACTTTATCACCTATGATTTTAACACCTATTTTTGTATAAAATATAAGTTTTCAAAATCCTCTTATTTTTGTACATCATGCAATCTCAAACTTAAATTTAGATAATGGACCGTCAAAGAGGATCTTAACTCCAATCACAAATGATTGTATAAGACGGTCTCAGAGTGAGACGTTGTTCATATATAAGTTTAATGACCCAACTAAAACAAATACTCTCTCCTATTCAGCCAATGTGTCCCATTTGACTTTTTATCATTTTTTAGGTGGTCAAATGAGACCACATGTAAAAGAAAAAAATATAGTGTTTTTTAAATTTTTATAGGGGTAAAGTGGGGTTAGTATGTATAAAGATGTGAAAAAGCTAAGTTTAGTAGGGGTAAATTAATAAAGGCAACATACCCAAAAATAGAAATGAGACATTTAGGATGACTTGACCAAATAAGGAAATGAGACACTTACGATGAATAGGAGGGAGTATTAGCATATAGACTTCTTGTCTGGAAGGTGTCTCACCAAAAGACGATCTCTCACAAAAGTGATCAACTCTCATTCAAGGTTGTTAGAATTAGAATTCTATTTAAATCGTTGAAGGAGTAGAAATAAAACCAGTAGAATCAGATCTTAGGATCGTGTAATTCTATGAATATGCATTAATGTGCTTTAGATTATTGATCATCAGTTTTTTGTTATTTGTTTTAAGTTTTGAAGTATAAAAAAACCTTATTTAAATTTATCTATTAAGTTTCAAAAAAAAAAAATTTAACAACCATTTTTGAACTACAAATCCAGAAATTTCAAATTTTATTATAATATTGGTATAATTATTTTAAATGTATATATATTTACGCATAATTGAAATCTAAATTAAATGAAAATATTTCACGACTAAAGCTATCCTTGTAAAATCAAGTTGCGGGATCGTAGGATCATGTTATTATCCTAACAGCTAAATTTTTGAGTCAAGTAGGATTGCATGATTCTACTAACATAAAAATCCTACCTATGATCCGAATCGATTTCCTATTTTTATATCATAAGATTGTAAATCAAGATCGAAATTCTAATAATCATGCTCTTATCAAAACTCGGAAATATTGACACATAGTGACTTGGCCTTGGGTCTGCTTCGTTATAAAAGGAATGTAAAATGCACAAAATGTTTCTCAAACAACAAACTGCTCAGGTGCTTGTATTACATTGTTTCGAACAGGCATACGGCAGAACATCAGAAAGAATCAAACATATGAATGAGGGAACTTCTATCTGCACTCGAGAAAAGTTTTCTTGCAGCCCGTTACGTTGAATCGGGTGCTCGAGAGTCGAGAACGAAAACACGAGACTTTAAAGGAGTGCGGATGGGATATCCCACGAATAATCTTAACTCGAAAAAAGAGGGGGTAAAAAGAAAATGCTCTTCTATAACTGGGTAACTACATAACCCTGAGACAGCGGTAAAGTATCAAAACTATACCAAACATTATGTTACATCTCCTACAACTTACATAGGGATCAAAAATCCCTCTAAAAGAGTCCTGATAGTTGATAATGTTACATCCTAAAAAATAACCCGTCATTGAGATGAATGAAGTCGAACATGAGGACAAGGCCACTCGGGTTCTCCTCTTGTCCATAGATTCTTAAGCTCGCCTCTTTTGATTCCAAGCGACAAAAATGTGCCTGCATGGTTCAAAGAACAATGAAAAACGAGAGTGAATGAATGAAGAGGTTGAGGTGCGAGTAGGGGTTTTCATATTGGAACGATTAGCCGACTTGAAAATGCTCCTATCCAACTCAAAAATGACCCTTAAATAGAAATGCATCGAAATGAAATTCGACTAGGCGTCCATTTGTCCCATTCACATTTAAGGGAAGAATGAAGATCCTCAGTTCAACTCAGGTTCAGTACATATCATATTCGAGTTAATTTACAATAAAATACCTATCAATACTAGTCAAATTGCTACAAGTCCATATGTCTTGAGTCAAAATCAGGATATCTTCTACGTGCACACTGAACAGCCGGGCATTTTTTAGATCTAGTAACTGGGTACCCATTACTAGCTAGGCCTAAGTGATGGGCTACAGGATCATATCTAGTGTAAAACATGGTCAATACAAGTGTGCCTATATGGCCTACATTTATTCCATCACACAAACCCTAATTCAAGGTGATTGGGGTTATCTCTTACTCCATAGTTCTCCAATAGAGACATAAAAAGAAATATGGATCAAACCATAGCACGTGATTAGGAAGAATCAAAACAAACACCGAGGTGTGAAGAAATAACATTGTTAGCTAGCTAAGTTATATACAACTTCAAAAGAGCAGCGGTGCACCTACAGCTACCAAATAGGTAGGTTAACGACAAATTCGTGTTTGTTTCCATGAACATGTTGAGAACTCTTGACGCCCGAGATCAATTCGATAAACATGCCGAGAACCCTAGGCACCAACTCAATTAAACAAAAATTGACCCGTTTAATAAAAGTGTCAAAGTCGTTGAGCTCTGACCCATACATTTTGCATCCAGTTAGTGTCATGTTATCATATCATGTCAGCTTTTTCCAACTCCAACTGCATCCCCTCCCCTCCTAAAAAATCCCCAGGTACTCTTGCGAGAGACCGTCTCTCAAAGAGACGACCTCAAAACAAGAAACCCATATTCTTATTTTCTCTTAAATTTGCATTAATTGGGCTATTTAGCCCATATATCTAATGCGTCTCTCATAGAGACCGTGTCACAACAATTTTGCAAGAAATCCCATCTACCCACAAAAACTAATAATCTACCCAATTTAAATTAAATCCAACTCCAATCTACCATCAATAGTGCTTTCAGGAATCCATTTCCGCGTTTAATATACATAAACATACTACTTACCGAGTGTAAAAGGTACAATGTAGAGGAGAGCTGGTTGTCCATGTCCATCCATCAAGTTCAGTGCCACATACGTTACAAGGAGACCTGCAGCATAGAGTTACAAGAAGTTGGTTCCAGCCTGAAAAAACAAAACAGACTAGCCAGCATCTAGAAAATCGAGACAGAGGTAAAATGGGAAAGGAGGACGTGCATCACTGGTGTATGTGTCCATTAATTACTACCACCTCTGTTTCTTATATTTGTCTGCTTTGTGCTGAATTTTTAGAGTAAGTGGGGTATTATTATATTGAAAAAAATGTTAAGTGATAATAATATTATTGGAAAATGGAAATAGGTAAGAATGAACTATTAAAAACTCGATGGTTACATTGAATATGCAAAACCATATATACACAAAAAGTAGAAACCTATAAGGATAAACGAGCTTTTTGCCCAAGTTTATGGGGATAAAATTGTCCAAAATATTTCCAGAAAGAGAGTATTTTGACAAATATTTTGAAACTACCAATTATAGAAGGTGGACAAACATAAAAGAATAGAGGAAGTATTGAAAAATGTAAAATGTCGTAGATGTCGAGTTGTCAACTGTTATGCATCAAAAATTGTATGAAAATGAGAAAGAAAATATAGTTTACTGAACCAAAAATTGTTCTTTTAGTCAACATGTTCAGGTTTACAATTCCGTAATTTCACATACCTAAACCATAAGCAATCATTCCCCACAAAAAGAATCCAGCTTGAATCTTCTTGTTTCCCAGCCAATCATATCTGCATCATCAACCCAATAACTAAATCATCCTTAGCAAAGTAAATTTTATAAATTAGCTCATATGGGAGGAAATTTCAAGTTCATTTATTTCGGACTTCATTAACTATAGCTAGTAACTATGAAACTTCTATAACTAATGTCCAATAAGTGCATATTTTCAAGTGTCAGCCTCCATCATTTTCGAAGATTTTCGTGTATTTTGGTTCACAATGAAGATTAGAAGTGGCACAGGTAGGCAATATAATATTTACGTCAAAGTAGTTTTGTGTACCGTAATGAGAAGGCTATCACTAGTCCGGGTAAGATAATGTCCCCAAATCCAATGACACTGTAACCACCCCAAGGGTCAAACATCCTCGGTATCTTTAGTAGCATTGGAATTCCATCTTCTCCACTATTATCACCACGTGCAACCTATAAAGATCAAAAACAATTTGAAAATTTTGCCATCGAGAGAGAACCATCATCTTTAGAAATTAGATAAATCAACAGGGTAGGAAATGAACTTACCACAATCATAACACTCTCATGGAAGAGCCACTTGGAGATAAAGACCCAAAATATGTCATAAAAGAATGCACAACTGAGAAGAACTGTCCCGACCTGTCAGGATCAAGAAAACATGTATTGTTATGTGACCGACCAACAAGATGATAACTCTTATTTGCAGAACGAAATCCACAAAAAGAAGCCAGGGAGGACTGAGACACGAAGAGAAAAGAAAAAATGTTCGAAATACTGAATTTGTGAAAGAATAGCTAACACAATTCAAACAGGAAAATACACTAGCTATATAAGCCAATCCAAAATAAAAAATAAAAAAAATAAAAACAAAAACTTTTAAAATAGGGTTATAACATGGTATTGCTTTTTAAAGTGACAAAAATAGAATATTGATTTCTTTTAAATTATAGACAATATGGAATAATAGTGAGGGCTAAATTTTTCCAGCAATAACTAAAATTAACGAAAAGAGGGCAAGCAATTTCATCAGGTTCTTACAGTTCCGGAAATGCATGATGCAACAGAAGACCCATGCAGTAACCAAAGTATAGTAAATCTAAAACTTTACCTTGAGATTGGGTACACGTACGATCTGAAGTACTGTGAGAATCAAGGCAATACCCTAAATAGAAAAAAAAAAAAAAAGATTAGTAACCATAATAGCAGAATGTTGCTCCAAAGAACAAACATTTACTAGGTATATCTTCTTGTGTCAGTTCATCCAAATCTACGGTTCACCAAGGGGCGGAGCAAAAATACATTATATAGTTTTGGTCCTTATTTATTTTACATTGTTTGAAATTTTGAGGCCCAAATACCAGAAAATTAAACTAAAGCAAAAGTAATGTAAACCGAGGTCCTTTTTAGGGGCGGTCGGGAACCTCGCACGTGCCCAGAACTTTCATAGGTCCACACCTATCGAAAATTAAACTATAGCAAAAGTCATGTAAACTCTCGTCCTGACCTTAGTTAATGACCCAATAACATCCCATGAATATTAGAGTCAAATTCTTTTAGAAGAAAGCCATGCAGAAATTTATAGCATTAATGAACGTAGAGTTATTCTAAACAGATTGAGATCATTTCTTACAAGGATGTCTTGACCAATCCATGCATAGGGTTCACGGCGATAAACACCCCAAAGAACAGCACAAAGTATGCAGAATGGAGAAACAGCCATTGCAAGATATGAGACTGCTCCAAATATGGGCAGCTTAACAAATGTTCCGGCAGCATGTTTACTCCACCTGAAACTATAGTCACGGGTGTGTCAGTGAACCTTGCAACTGACACAAAAATATCACAAAGATTTCTAGTCAAAAGAATATAGAACGAGACACCAAATGCCAGCACAGACATAACAAGAAAAGCAAAATTTTATACCAATTCTAGCAATATCGACCAACAAATTAATATAGTGGAAGATGAGACATTATGGGAGCTTACCATGATAACAATGCCACCAAACAAGTTTGCAAACCCTGTATACCATCAGAATTCTTAGGATCAGAACAAATTTCAAACTAAAAAATATAAACAACATTCAGGCAAAATTATAGCCAATCAAACTTTATAATCACAAGATAGTAATTAAATTATAATTCGTCTGTTTCAGTTCAAATGTCCCTTTTGCTTTTTGCACGTTTGCCAATGCACTAATTTAATACTTAATAGCGATAATTGTGTATAATTAAAAATTATAAAAACTAGATATTAATAAACCTTTTGTTGAGACAAATCATACAAGATCTCATTTGACTATGTTATAATGTGTGGACTAAAAATAAAATACGAATTAAGAGTGATTAATGAATAGTAACCCAAAAGCAAAATGGGACATTTGAAAAGAAACGGAGGGAGTATGTTCTAATAGAGCATAAAAAGAGACTTCAGAATCCAGAATCAAGAATCAAGGGGGACAAGTAAATTATTGTTGGAGGTTGGGGGGGGGGAAGAACACCTATTTCCTTTAATGCTCTATGTTATTTACTTAGGTTTAAGAGGCTATTGGCCAACGGTAAAAGCAGAATAGAGTCAAGAATTATTCTGTTCACGGCATAAAACTAATTTATTTAGTTGTGCAACTTAAACTGTTCTCACCTCTGCCCCACCAATGCAAAATAGAACCACCAGAACATCGATAAACCAGACCGACATGAGTTTGTACAGCATAACCAAAAATAAAGAAGCAACCACGACAAAAAGAAGTGCTGATCTGGTACTGATATCCACAAAACCAGCCGAACCAGTTTCTTCGGGAACCGCAACATCCTCTGAAGCATCCTACAAAAAACAAATTAAATAAAAGCTTGAATGTTGAGAAACAATGTGCTTCTCCAATCCCACTTCACATGATTTACTAATGTCCTTGCAAGTCGCAAATTTACAAAAAAACGAATTATAGTTGGTTACGGGCTATTTTAAGGTTATTTTGAGCAAACACGAATTCAAAAAGCGAATTAAATGGCGAATTATGTTACACTGTCCAATCCATTTCAAGTATTTAAACAATAATCTTCTAAAGGTGTGATGTAGCACCTTCAACATCTTGTCATACTCAATAGCTGCCTCCCGAGCATTCCAAGCAGACCAATAAGATGCACATAAAATTGTACCAACCGCCATGAGCCACAGAAAAACTTCTGCCACATCAACAGCCGGGCGCCTTGGGGAGTAAAGCTGCACATTAACTGCAGAAAGGGAATCCTGTAATTTGTAATAAAAATGAAAACCCATGCTGATCCAATGGCTAATAAAGCCATACATGGATACCGATACTAGTAGAGAAAAGCAAGTATATCTTACCCTTGGAATTGTTGAACAGTAAATCTTCCAAGGTTTCACCAGCGTCAATTGGTAGCATTACAGCAGGAATGCGTATATTTGTATCAGCATCATCCTCACACACCATTTTGAAGAGTTCTGCGTACAAGATCCAATTAATGGTACTATTTCAACTTTCAAAGCCTTCTTTAATCCAACACATAATATTTTTCTAAGTCCAAATGGCGTAAATGCTCTACTAATCAGTTGTACTATCTCACCAAAACTTCTAGTATAGAGAGTAGAGCAACATAGAAGTGTATACAAAACCGATATTATGGGTTCTAGAGCCAGATGCACACATACACCATTTGCTAACTCAGATAATACGGAACTCTTCAGTTACATTCGTGTAAGAGTTGTACTCAGAAATACTACTGATCCTGCAATCCTAGTCGTAGTAACGAGATATTTTCCCCCGCAATGCTAGACCTCTTACTAGCCATGAAAGTCCAACTCTATGGAGCTTTCACGTAACAGAATTTAAGACGTAATTACTAGGGTTGTTCAATGGGACGGATATCAAGTAGGCTTTTTTGCAAAAAAGTTACCTCTCAACTCTCACGTAAAATTAGGATGCCATATCACCAAAACAATTTTCAAGAAATATATTAGATATATGACAACGGATGATACAATAAACAAGAGAGACAAAAACAAGTACAATGAGCACTCCACCTCAAAAGGGCACAACAAGGTATAAAAAATGAACGTATTGAGTCCACAATAGAGAAGATATGGGCATATACCGGTGCTGTTATTCACGATAAGGATAGCTGAAGCACCAGCATCCTCTGCAATATTCGTCTTTGTAGTGAAACTGCAATTACCACGGTATACTAGAATAACTTCACCAGTAAGCTACACATTAAACAACAAGAAAGACAAAGCTGTTAGGAAAGGAATAAATTGATTGAAACTAGATACAATAAACACACTCAATTACTTCATATTCATTCCCATTACACTTGAGGGAAGAGCAACTCAACAAAAAGAGCAGTAAGAAAAAACTTCCAATAAAAACCAGTCTTTTACTTTGCGGCGACAGTTCTCTCATCAGGTTGCTAATGCATAGTACTCCCAAGTCCCATGGAAGATGGAGAATCAGATTCAATGAGGAAAAGGAAAATTTTATGACAGGGAAAAAAACTAATCTAAGTCACGAAGAAAAGGAAAATTAACCATTAACAGTACTACTGCAGAGAAAAGTGGGTGGGGGGCAAGGGAAGCTCTCAATATTAGATCTTCCTAGTTTTGATGTCATTTTGAATGCTATATCTAAAACTTCTTAAGCTATAAACAACACTAGCAACTATAAACTCCACTGTGAAATTTCCCCTAAACATTTACTTCTTACTGTCAAATTCAAGGCTATTTCCAACAATTTGGAACCGTGGATGAATCAGTTGGGGATAATTGTTTTACGAAGGGGTAATTAGGTAATTACCTTGTTAGTAGTAACTTGGGGAATAATTGAGTTTTAAGTGATAGTTTTACTATAAATAAAAGGGAATTAGAGGGTCATTGGGATCATGATAATTAGAAAACACATTGTGGGTGGGTTTTATACTCATTAAGAGATCTCAAGCGTCTCAAATAGCTTGATCTATCTTTTCCTATTATGCTTTTAGGGCTGTAATCTTTCTTTTATCATCCAATCGATAATATAATTTCTCTTTTGTCATTTTATTCTTCCAATTCTCAATTTAGTGTTTTAGTCAGATAATCAGTTCATAGCACAGTACATGGAACCTAGCACATATAATGATAGGTTAATGGTGAAGAGGTTTCCTTGAACACTTATGATGTGTCAAGAAAGTAATAGAAGTATCATTTAAAGGACATTTTAAAATATATCTTGAAGGAATTCTTTTCAAGTAACACACCAACATACTTCAACATAACAGGGACGAAAAATTACGAACTTTATTTTTGGGAGGACTGCAACAATCAGGAGGGTCTGCAAGAGCGAGTCTTGTTTGGTTGGCATGTTTCTCCTTCGACTCAAGTGTGGGGCCAAACCGAGCACCGACTCCCACATATTCGTTGTCTTCAAACCCATCAACCCAAGTTGGCACTTTCACCTATTAAGAATAAAAGAATTGTCTAGAAACATTATTGTAGCTGACTGAAAAGTTTTAAAAGAATTGTCTAGAAGCATTATTGTAGCTGACTGAAAAGTTTAAAAGCTCAATCTTGTATATCCAATTTTATTGAAAACGATCAAGAGTGCAAAAAGGTTGAACTAAACAAAGTACTTCAATACAAAATAAAGATATTCAAAAAGACCTTCACACAACATCATCAAATCACAGATTCACAGTATGCTAATAAGTCAATTTCAGTAAATCAAAATTCAAATGTTCTATACAGCTTTACTTCTATCACAACCATACAAGAACATCATATTAGTTCTCAAAGAAACCCAAATCAACAAAAAAAAGATATAGATCATAGAATAAAAACATAATAAAAGATGCAAAATGCTACAATAACAACATGATATTATAATAATACTGTTAATAATCAGAGGAGGTTCTATGCATGTTCAACATGACCACACCGGGCCCCAAAAATTAGGCCTCAATATTAAATTACATAATGTATGTTAACTGTTTAAAAACAAAGTTGTTAGAAAAATATATAACTTTTGAAATTGTACGGGGCCTTTAAAGAATTTGTAAATTTTTGTTCCACCCCCTAATTGTTACTATTATTGTAAACTTATTGATGATACTCTTCATAGTACTTCTATATTCAAAGAAATCCCCAATTATAGAGATTTATATGAATCGAGTTCCAACAGAACTAAAAGTCACTAGATTTGAAGCATATACAGCTTAACAGTACCAAGATACAAAGCTAAGTATGAAAATCACAGGTATAAACTCATTTGATTGAACTAAAATTGAAAATATCAAACAAAAGTAGCCCGGAAAACATTTTGATCAACAAAAAAGAAACAAGTCAAAAGCCCAAAAACACAAAACCTCAAGCTAACAATTGAAACTTCTAATTACAAACTACTATCAATTAATCTCAAAATAACAAAAATCAAATCAAATAACACCAATCTAAGCAACCAAATCAACAATCATAAAGAATATGATAACCCACAAACAAAATCACATACAAATGATTAAGATTAGAGTTCTAAATAATCAAATTAGAGAGTAAAATAAATAAAAGATGAGAACTTTACCAATACAAAATTGTTTTCACAACCAGGTTTTTTGGGAGCTTTATCATCTTCATGAACTATATCACCTCCATAAACCTCAGATGTAAACCACCCAAGAAAACAACAAGATAATAGAAGTATCAAAAAACTCCAAAACTTCATAGAAATCACTTGAAAATCCACTTCTTTTTTAGGGTTTCTTCGAATTTCTGACTTATTTCTAGTACCATCAAAAAATTTAGTACAGGGTGCTAATTATTTAAGCTAAAGACTCAAACTTTAACCAACTAGAAGCAAGAAAGAAGGTGGGTATTTAGAGAGAGAAAGAAAAGAGAGAGAAAATTAGGGGAGACAATGTTGAGGAGGTAAGTCATGAACAAATACTTATTTTAACCACTTTAATTCCTTTAAAATAATTATTTAATCATATCATACAATACTGTAAAAATATTAGAAAATTTAAAGTTATCCTTTGAGAAGACATGACAAATATAATTATTATAGTGGACAAAAATTGATTACATGATATTATTTACCTAATTTAGAGTTTGATAATTTTTGAAATCAGAGTTAAATTATGTATAGTATGAAATATAATTTTTATAGCAAATCTATATAACTAACCTGAAATTTAATACATTTAATTGAATGAAAAAAATAATGTATTTAATAAATAATTTTAAAAAAAATTAATATTTAACTTTTGCTTTAAAAAAACCATGTATTTGATAAATTCAATCACGATAATATATACTTGCATTATTCTTTGAAGTTATATTCTTATATATTTCATATTCATGAATTTGTGTATTGCACGAGTTTTTATATTTGTTAATTATATTATGATTACTTGCTACTTAAAAGAACCAAATTTAAATCTATCTAAAAATATTTGCTACATTATAATTATTAGCGTTATACGTTATTCAAGCTTATCTTATACATTATGCTAAAGTATAAGAAAAATATAGGCAAGTAAAATTTTGTTTGAATTGTCTAATCGCATACTTTCATAATAATAATTTTTTGTTAATTTTAAAGTGATCATTTATAATTGGAAAAATTATCAGGAATAATACAACATTTTGCTTATTTTTTTACATTAATATCAACTTTTGATTAACTATGAATAATACCAATTTAGTGGGTATTTCCCTAGAATATTTGTAACATGCTAAAAATCAAACTATATGAAATTATATGACAAAAAAATTAGTAAATTAGTTATTAAACTAAAATTGGTAGTATTTTAGTAAAAACCCTCCTATGGTGATACTCCCTCCTATTCAGCTGAACTGTCCCATTTGACTTTTCACACTTGCCGAGGCAACATTTTAACTCTTAATATCTCAAATTATGCTTAATTAAAAATTATAAAAAGTTGATATTAATAATCCTTGTATTGAGACGAATCAAACAAGATCCCATATGACTATGTTTTAACTTATAGATTAAGAGTAAAATACAAATTAAGAGTGATAAGTGAATAGTGCCAAAAAAAAAATGGGACAATTCAGCTGAATAGGAGGTAGTATTATTCATGGTTGATAAAATATTGGTATTATTATAGGAAAATTAAAATAAAATTATATTCACGGTGATCACCTTTTATTATTTTAAAGTAATTATTTATAACCTAAAAGAATACTCAACGTGTTTGTTATATTTACTAAAATTTTCATGATATCAATTTTATAATTTTTAACTAATAATAATAATTTATATATGTAAACAAATCATCATAAAATAAAAGGAAGTACAGCCGTTGATTTATTTTTATCTGGTAATCAGAAACTGCCACGTGTATATCTGATGATTTAATCAAAAAGACCACTAGAAACGGCGGATTTTAGGGCACGTGGCATCCGTACAAGAAGGTGAATAAAAATTATAAAGTGACGGTGATTTAGTTACTGGTAACCGGCTGAACCGGTAATCATCTGGTTCCGTATGAACCGTACAATAAAAACATTACCAGTAATAAAACTGGAAACAAATAACAATGAATACTCCACTTTCTTACGAAATTGTCTTATGTTTGTAAGTAGTTTTATTTGTTATTTTCTTAAATAATGTTTTTATTTATATTATATTTTTTCAACTTTATAAGATTGTCTCACAGTGAGATGACTTTAAAATAAGAGTCTACCAGAAATTTTTTTTATTATTGAATTATTTAATCTAAATATGAGAAATATCTCACGATGATACCATCTCATAAAAAAATTGGTGTATTTTTTTAGATATAATAATCTTAATCATCATAATTTTTAATAATATTTATAATTTTTATATATTTTTATTAACTTTATTTTTACATTGTTAGAATGTTTAAGTTCTTCATTTATTATTCACTAATTTTTATTAAACTTTTTTTTAAGTAGATTTAACTTCTTTATCCTACACATTTTTTAATGTCTATGGTTTCTATTTTTCACTGTTAATTTTATTATTAAATAAAATAAAAGAAGGAACAGATTAATTTGTTAAGGTAATCTTGATTAAAAGAAACAATCCAAATTTTTTTTTTTAAAAAAAAAAAAAAAAAGCAAAATTAAAAAAAGAAAGTTTTAAATTTTTTTTGTTGGTAAAGTGTAAAAGGAATGAAGTTGGGACAAGAAGAGAAAAGGCTTCAACTTACTCTATTTCACATATGGAAATATGGAATGGATTATTAAATGTTAGTTTTTTAAAGTTTGATAAGTCAACTTCTTTTGGTAAGAATAATTTGACTAGTCCAAGTTTATTCTCATGAGGCATGAGTATTTAGCTTTTTACTTTTCGCTAATTTTTTTTTTCCAATTTTTGTTTAAAAACAATACTTCTATAATATTGGCGATTTTCCTAAAATTTTTTCCTGTAAAAATAATTTTTTAACAATAATGCAAGTATATAATAATATAATAGTTTAATCGAATAGAAATGGATTAGAAGATTGATAATGCAACTATATATTAAAATATTAATAAAACAAAAATAAAGATTAAATAAAGATATTTATATAAAAATATAGTATCAAATAACAATTTTGTGATGACAATATAAATTGGATAATGTTTGATCGCAAAAATAGAATATCATTTGATCAAAAAGTGTTGTCATCATAACAATATGATCAACAATGCATTTAAAAGTAGTAAATTTCACTCAATTCTATTTTATGAAGTAAGTTTTCATATTTTTTTATACTACTTTATTATAATCATATTGCTAAAATCCTGACATAAATATAAATAATATAAACATAAAAAAATTAACTAGAACTGAACAATTTTATATGATCTTATAGACATTCTACCCACAAAATCACTTAAAAAAATCATCCATGTTGAAGTTTATTTAGTGTATCTCTTTTTATGGTCTTGTTGTGAATTGTGTCTTGAGTTGAGGCATTATTGATAAGGGGTGATGGTTCTTATTATCTGAAGATGAGAACATTTTCAAGTGAAAATAAAGAATTAATGCACTTGACATAAACTCTGAAAAGTCATTTACTCGAATACCTATTGTATGAACGAGCTGACCAAGAGCTTGAACGAGCAAACTTAAGTTGCAGGCTTAGTTTCGGAATTCAATAGGTTTAGCTGGAAGGTGAAAAGGCCCAATGAAAGAAAATTCTATCTTTTCTATAAGATATCATATCGTATGTTGATTTTTTAGAGAACAATTAGTATAAATAAAGCTCATTATTCTCCAAATTATTTACCACCATTCTCTAGTCCAACACAACTAATCCTTTGTTATACATTTGTTAATAAAAATAAAAAGGTTATTTTCAATTGACCTTTGATAAGAATTATTATCTGCAACTTTACATAAAAAAACATAAGCGCATATAATTTATTGAGTCATCTTATTATATATAATAGCTTATAATAATTCAAAATCCAAAACTGTATATCTTTGATTTCATCGAAATAATCAGCGACCTATATAACATCACATCATAATAATGAATTGGTTCAAACAACTACCATAATTAAAAGTGTAAAGTCCGTACTAAGCATAATAATTGGTTCAATCTCACTCATATGTAGTCATGTCTAATTGTCTATGGCTTATCTAAATATCTACCCCCACAACCAACAAGGCAACACATATCGTACACTAACAGTAAACGTAGTACAAAGAGTATTATCTATATTTGCTTAATCACTAAATGAAAATGACATTTATCAACCAAAAATAAATTATTATGTCCTAATTTAAAAAAAAAAAATAGAATTACTAAATACTCCTCGATTTTCATGAATTTGCATCTGATGTAAATGCAAATCGAGTGTTTTTAAGAAATAGTGTGAATTTTATAATAAATGAAGGGAGATATATATTGAATTGCGTTGATACTTGATAATAAAAAAAACGTGTTGGCATATATAGATGAGATTTGAAAAATATGGCTGTATCCCGATGTTTATTTTCAAATAATGAAATGATGCAAAATGAGAAAGACGAACTCTAATGTTTTCACATTGAGAGATCCTATTCTCGTATAAAATTTCTAAGAGTTCAGAATGAGGCATACAATATCAGCATGATACTTTTATATAATAATATAATAAATTATTAACAAAGTTAATTAAGATAATAATAAGTTTATGGTGATAATTCAGCTCGTTTAAATATACAAAATAAAATAAAGTAATAATTTATAAGAGTAAATGTTTAAAATTAATAAGGACGCAATCTCTTAATCTATTTGCCCTTATCGTACGAAGAGGCCTACTCACATTCAATGCTTTAGCATGGTAATGCAATATGCATGGACCATGTACATGCTCTTTTTTTTATTTTATTTTTTTTAATTTTTATATCAAACTAGTCCAAATACCTTGTACCATTGAACAATTTGGAAATCGAACTATGAACATCCCTTTTTAGATTAATTATCCATTTATACTATTAGCCTTAGGTATACACGTTTTTTTCATATTAAATTTTTTTCTCTAAAATTTATATGGGTAAAGTAGACATTTATCGATACTAATATCTCAAATGAATTATTCACAAAGATGAATCGACATAGAATATTTGTTTCCATTAATATTAACGAAATATTCTTCAAAATAAACAAAAAAAAATTTCATCATAAATATATAATTGAATATAATATTCAATAATATATATACCAAAAAATATATTTCACTATAATTAAATCAATTTAATCATTTATTTATAAGAAGCAGATTGTAATGATTGAATTGCCGATAACCCGTAAAATTGTAGAAAGTTGAAATAGTAAAAATATGTATTTGGCGTGTTCGATATAACGATTTATTTAACTGTGAGTAGTTTAATGATGTTAAAACATAATTATAGTATCTAGTTGTTAGTAGTACATGTAGCTATTTTTAAAATGTTACAAAATCAAAAGTAGTATCAAAATTTTCTCAACAAACTATATTTCATCAGTTATCATAACAATCACTTATATCGAACAATAATAATTTACACATGTAAAATTAATTAATTAAATATCCTATAATTATAATTGTTTAACCACAACTACCCATATTAACAGCTACTCATATATCACCCAAAAAAAAATGCATCATAATCAAAAATAAAATTATAAAAAATTCTATAAATTTAATAAAAAGTAAATTATAGCAAAATCTACTTCAATCTAATACTTCATCAATCATCATCATCATCATCATTATCATCGTCATCATCGTACTCAGTGTATCCTATTCACAGAGAATTATGATCAGAGTCTGGAGAGGGAAAGAAGGTAGTAACCCCTGCCCAAAAGGAAGATGTGGCCTAAGAGTCCCCCAACTTAAGAAAGATCCTTAGAATGACAGGTTCCTACAACGAAAATGATTGAGTAAAACTAAATTCATCATCTTACATCTTACTATACAAGCTTGACCCTTAATCATAAAATTAGAAATAAATAACATCATATAAATAAAAAAATAATTAGGTAAAAACGAGTAAATTAATGATATGTAAAAGGGAAAGGCAAAAACAAAAATACCAACAGGTAAGTGAGAGGGTATCAGTTAGTCTATGACATGGCTAAGGTGCTTCCAACTACCCAAATCCTCGGTCAGGTCCTCAGAGAAATATAGGTCATACAAATTATTTTTTATTTATTCCTCTCACATTCTCCTAATGGCCTATTTGGTAGATGGTAATGGGAATGAAAAACTAGTGTAATTTTGGTTGAAAAATCTCTTGGCTACCTTGATGGCCATGTTTGTCCAACTTAAATCATCTCATTTTCTTCATAGAATTCATTCTCATGCATTACCATTGGGAGATGTGGTATTAGGTGGTAAAGGAAATTTATAAACAAAAAAACTTTTTTATGATCAAAATTTCATTACCATGGGAATGATGGAACTTTTGAAGAAATTTTATACTATAAGTCATTTCCATTACCAACATTTAATACCACTAACCAAATGGGCTGTAAATATTCTTTCACTTTTCTTATCCTTCGCTAAGAACTTCATGTGTTTTGAAATTGAAAAGTTGGACCTAAGAGTGCAAAATGAGACCAGACTAGCGGTCCGGAACTAAACCGGACCGATGCATCGGGTCTGGGCATCGGGTCTTAATTATTCTTCATTCCGGGTTTTCGATCCGGTCCGGTCTAAACCCGAAAAAATCCAGGTTAGACCGGATGTATATAAAAGTAATTTTAAAGGGAAATAATATTTACGATTTTTATGTATATACTTATTTGAAGGGCTTTATATTTTTTTTCTAACACAAAATAATTTTTTTAACTCAAATATTTTAATTTATAGTAATTAATTTGCTAAATTATTTTAAAATCTTCAATTTCTTAATTTATTTTTGGAATCAAAAGTTACTTCCGGTCCAACCGGTCTAAACCCGGACCGGACCAGGAGGAAATCGGGTTAGACCGGTACCGGATCGGATGGAACCAGTCCGGTCTCCGGTCTTAGCATATGCAAAATTCCGATCTTTCGGTCCTACTGGTTCTGATCAGTCGAATTCGAATTTGGATCGGTGAACATCCCTAGTTGGACCGGTGAGTTTATAAAAAACAATCCCAATATTATTTTTCTTTGAATTTTTGAATGCCACTTATTACCAAACCTCTATTGTTATCTTTAAATTGTGGAGAACTTCTAGTTTATTAGCTTTTTATGTCCTTTTATTGTTGTTGTTGTTGTTGTTGAAATAATAGCTAGGATCGATACGATGCGAAGTACTTTGATGAACGATAACTATTTCAATAAACTAATAAACCTTTGACGAAAATAAAATTGCAAAAATGACATAAGGATTTAAGGAGGTTCACCCAATGATAGCTACGTCCTCCGTGGTATGTAGTTGCTTGTTTGTATTATTTCAATGGAGTAAAACACTCTTACAACTGATGTATTATAATTGAGTAAGAGATAAACAAAGGTTATATGTTTGGCTTAAGGGTTGTGTTTGATGTATTTGGATGTACATGAGAGCTCACTATTTATAGAGCTAATTACATTAATGAGCAATGCAACTTTAATGACATGAATTAAACTTATTACAAACTGTTTTAAGACATTTAAAACGCCAAGAAACGAATCCAATGGACTGCAAGGGCTGCTGCTCTTTCGAGACACCAATGTGCTTGTTCGAGCAGCTCACATGTCGAGCTACTGATCTCCATAGCAGAGGATGATTGTTCGAGCCATCTACACGCTCGTTCGAGCATAATTTCCAGGAGCTTCTGTTTTGTTCTGTGCTGTTTGCTCGTTCAAGGCATGGCTTCTCGATGTGCCTTGTTCGAGCACCCTATGCAGTAGCTGATCTTTGGACTTCCAAACCTCTCATTAACTCCATTCATCATACTCCTTAATTTTCATGATTAAGTGCTATCATCAAAAGATATATTAACCAACACTTTAATTATCATCATAAACACTCATATTAAGTCATCAACTTATTCTCACATTAACACACTCATAGGATTCCATTCCAAAGGTCACACATGAATGCACACTTGAATTGTGCACTCAAGTCACCAAAAATCTCAACAATTATCATTAAGTCATCATATTGAGTTTATAATTTTATAAATGCAGTTGAAACTTCAAAAAAACAATTTTATGAATTAAAACTATAAATAAATAACATTGTTTTATAAAGGTGAATTTGGTTACCTTCATCAATATCACTAACAATTTTCAGAGTAATGATAATCTTTTATTGATAAGTAAAAAATTTATCATAAAAATAAAATAGAAAATCTTCAATAGGAATAATAATTAACCCCGTATCAATAGGGGGAATTACAAATAAACAATATGAACTATTTATAATTAGAAAATTTTTATAGGAATATATATTTCCAGTATAATTGATTATTTTGTTCTCTTAATTATGTATAGAATTATAAGATTATTCTTATTGCCTTATTAATTTCCTAGAATTGATGTATATATTGGAGATTGTATTACTCTCATAATTTAATAAACAGAATTCTAAAACCCTAATTTTCGTTGTTCAAATCTTCATGGTATTAGAGCCGAACGGTTCAGATCCGGGAAAACTTCGATAACCGTTCACTGTAACCAATTGTTTACAATGGAACAAATGGAACAAATGTTCCAAATGTTTCAGAAATTTAACAAACCAAATAACCCCATAGAAAACCTATCCACAGTTCAACTTTCAGAGAAATTAAATTATAACAATTATACCAAATGGAGCAGATTGATGCAAATCTCCATTAATAGTCGTGGCAGATTAAACCACATTACTAATGAGCCTCCTAAAACAACTTTGAGGCAAGGAAACAACACCATTGAAACATACTTTGGAAAACTTAGTATGTTATGGAAAGAAATTGACAGACGCATGCCAAATCCGATGATTTGCTCACAAGACATCACAACATTCAACAATATCATACAAAGACAGAGGCTGTACCAATTTCTCACTGGCATAAATGAGAATTTGGACAAGGAGAGAAGGGACTTACTTCACATGGACCCTCTACCGACAGTGGACGTGGCTTATGCCACCATCCGATGGGAAATTTCACGCCGGAGAATCATGATTGGCGTCTCATCACCGGGATTGGATCCCTCAGAGATTGGATCGGGTCTAGCAATGAAAAACAAGAGCCTCCCTCGAAACCGTGAAAATGACGACCGACAAAAACTCCGGTGTAGCCACTGTGGAGGGTCACGACATACCAAGGAAGGTTGTTTTAAGCTAGTTGGGTATCCCGATTGGTGGGATGACCTACAAAGGAGGAAGACCGCCACTAAGGCACCGACGTACCGGACCAGCGGCAAGGCCAACCTGGCTACTGCAGATCACCCCGGTAAGACCACATCATCACATGAACATTCAGGTATGGATATGAGAATAAGGGAAGGCGCCATTAATGAACCAGAAACAAGCAGGAGAAAGGAGGAGAGAGAAACGGTCGAGCCTCAAGGGGGAAGGGAAAGGGATACTCAAAGATGAAACAATTTCCCTTTTAAATACTACCACCCTCACACCCCTAAACCCTTCTAACCCACCAATTACCTTTTACCCATACCCAAACCCGAAAATACCAAGCCCAAACCTAAAATATCACCCCACACTTATCTCTAAATTTAGCCTCTTAAGCCACACCGCACATCCCCAATGGATATTTGACTGTGGAGCAACGGATACTATGACCTTTGACCCACACGATTTATCCTCCATACATTCCACTTCTCGTACTCATGTTCAAACCGCGAATGGAGAGAATATCCCGGTTCATCAAGCTGGGCCAGCTGATATTTCCTCATCCCTTAATGTTAAAAATTGCTTGTTAATTTCCAGTCTCTCTCATAAATTGTTATCTATCAGTTAGCTAACCAAAGAGCTTCATTGTGCAGTCTTGTTTACTTCTGATGGTTGTCTTGTGCAGGATACTCGGACAGGGACGATTCTTGGGCGTCGTACTGAGCAGGGTGGACTGAATATGTGGACGAGATGGTTCAAAAAGGTCATTCAATTCTTGCTCAAGGGACTCCCATACAGCAACTATGGATTTGACATCGTCGTTTAGGTCACCCTTCACTAGGTTATCTAAAACATCTTTTTCCATCTTTTCATAGTTGTAATTTGTCTTTGGATTGTGAAGCTTGTGTACTAGCTAAAAGCCATATACATTCGTACACTCCTAGTTTAATTAGAATTGATGACCCTTTTGATTTGATTCATTCTGATGTATGGGGTCCTGCTCCTGATATTAATTCTCATGGATATTCATGTTTTGTTTTGTTTGTGGATGATTGCACCCATGAGCTGGATCTATTTTCTTAAACACAAATCTGAGATTTTTGATGTCTTTGTTAAATTTTACAATATGATCCTTACTCAGTTTAACACTCGCCTAAAAGTCCTTTGCTCAGATAATGGTGGGGAATATGTCTCTCTTAAAATGAAATAATTTTTTTTTGAAAGAAAGAACAAAATGGGGTTGCCGAAAGAAAGAACCGAACCTTACTTGAGATATCCCCTGCTCTTATCTTCGAGTCTCATGTTTCGGCTCCATATTGGCCTAAGGCCATTACCACAGCTAATTACCTCACCAATCGACTTCCCACAAAATCTCTTCAGTTTCAAACCCCTCTTGCTACTTTGAGTACTTTCCATTCTGTTCCCTCTTCTCACTCTCTTCCTCCCTGTGTCTTTGGGTGTGTGGTTTATGTTCATCTTCTGAAACAGGACAAAACTAAATTTGAATCTCGGGCTGCTAAGTGTGTTTTTCTTGGGTATGGTGTTAGTCAAATGGGCTATCGGTGTTATGATCCAGCTCATAACAAAATGTACACCACTATGGATTGCGACTTCTTTGAGCACTCTTACTTTTTTACCCAGCCTAGCTCTCAGGGGGAGAGTACTAGTAAGGATCTAAGCTAGTTAATCTATCCTCTGGCAAATGGTCGAGACCCAAAAGAGCAAGTAGATATCACCACAGACATAGTCACCGAAACTACAGTACCTCCATCTACTTAGTCCACTACGGTCCCCGAGTATCCTGCCGAACAAGAGGTAATTCCTGATTCCTCAGATACTGATACAAACAATAATGTGATGCCTAGTGATGATGTTGTTCCCAGGAGATATGAGTTTCCCCCAAGGAGCACACGAGGTGTTCCTCCAAAAAGATATGACCCCGAGTTCGAATCTCAAAGATCTCGATATCCCATTAATCAAGTAAACCAAGAGCAACTATCTCAGATAGCAGTTGCCTTCAATGCTTCTCTCTACTCAGGCAACCTACCAAAAACCACTGAAGATGCTCTTCGTGACCCGAAGTGGAAGAAAGCTATGGAAGAAGAAATCATAGCTTTTAAGAAAAATGAGACTTGGGAACGACGCACTCTGCCAAAGGGAAAGAGAACAGTAGGATGCAAATGGGTCTTCTCAATAAAATATCACGCAGATGGAACCATTGAAAGATACAAAGCTCACCTTGTCGCAAAATGATACACCCAGACCTATAGGGTGGACTACTCTGAAACCTTCTCCCCAGTTGCTAAAATTGACACCATTCGGATTCTCTTCTCCATTGCAGCCAACAAAGATTGGCCACTATACCATTTGATGTGAAAAATGCCTTCTTACATGGGAAAATTAAAGAAGAATTTTACATGCAAGCACCATCGGGTTTCTCACATGAATACAATAAGGGGGAGGGGTGTAGACTCCGGAAAGCTTTATATGGGGTTGAAACAATCTTCTAGAGCATGGTTTGGAAGATTTACTGCAGTCATGAGAAAATTTGGTTACAAACAGAGTAATTCTCATTATACTCTGTTTCTTAAGAGGAAAGATGGTCTAATTACATGTCTTGTTATTTATGTAGATGACATGGTCATTACGGGGAATGATGTTAAGGAGATCAATGAGCTAAAAAGCCGACTGCTCCTGGAATTTGAGATGAAAGATTTGGGGAATTTGAAATACTTCCTCGGGATAGAAGTCCTAAGATCTAAGACGAGGATCTTTATCAAACAGAGGAAGTATATCCTAGACCTATTGGCTGAAACTGGGATGATTGACTTCAAACCAGCAGAGACACCTGTAGTGACAAATCACGGTCTCCAATTCATTGAAGGAGCTGAGATGGCAGATCAAGATCAGTATTGGAGATTGGTAGGAAAACTTATCTATCTATCACACACAAGGCCAGACATTGCCTATGCTGTAAGTGTCGTAAGCAGATTCATGCATCAACCTCAAGTTCAACACATGGAGGCTGTAATGAGACTCTTAAGATACTTAAAGGAAACTTGCAATAGAGGAATTCTCTTTAGGAAAAATCAACACCTGGAGCTTGTAGCTCATACAGATGCAAACTGGGCTGATGACCGAGATGATCGAAGGTCGACTTCAGGATACTTTACCCTCGTAGGTGGTAACTTGGTCACTTGGAAGAGCAAGAAACAAAAAGTGGTAGCTCTGTCTAGTACTGAAGCAGAATTCAGAGGTATCGCTAAAGGGATTTCAGAGGTTCTCTGGATTAGGAAACTATTGGATGAGCTAAACTTTCAACAAAAAGGGGCGTTTAATTTATACTGTGACAATAAGCAGCTATCAGCATATCTGAAAATCCTTCAGCATGACCGTACAAAGCATGTCGAGAAAGATAGGCCCTTCATCAAAGAGAAACTGGAAAAGGAGATCATCAGTTTACCATTCATCAGGTGAAAGGACCAGTTGGCAGACATTCTCACTAAAGTTGTATCAGCAGAAGCCTTCAACATTGTTCTGTGCAAGTTAGGTATTTGTGACCCTACAACCTAACTTGAGGGGGATTGTAGGAATATATATTTCCAGTATATTTTCAGTATAATTGATTATTGTGTTCTCTTAATTATGTATAGAATTATAACATTATTCTTATTTTCTTATTTAGTTTCCTAGAATTGATGTATATTTTGGAGATTATATTGCTCTCATAATTTAATAAACATAATTCTAAAACCCTAATTTCCGCTGTTCAAATCTTCAATTTTAAGTCATTTTCTTTTACTCAATAAAAAGATAATTAATTAATAAAAAGCGAGTGATACATTACGTAATTTGCAAGTACAAAACGTCTATATACGATTAAGTCAAGAGGGATATCACTTTCTTTAAGAGTATGGTTTACAGGGTATTTGGTAAAATAACTTATTTGAATGCACAATTTTAGCTTATTTTATAAGTTTTTGATTCAAATATAATAATATATGGTTGAGTGGTCAACACCTCTAATGCTAGTGTTTGATAAATGGTTAAAACAACTTATTAGTATCAATCAATTATTTTCGAATTGCTTTTAGCAGTATTTTTAAAATCAGATGATTTGATTAGTTAACTGATCAAATCAACTTTTTCAATCAACTATTAGTCTACTAACTATTATCTTACCTTTGTTTAGAAATACTAACAACTGATAGTGACATGTTCAATGGAGAATGTCACTATCAATGACAAGAATAATGGAACAGAGTATCCATTCGGGTCATTGAATTGATTTCAGATTAGGTGTTTCACATCAGTTTAAAATCAAGTCTTGTGTCCATATAAATTTTTATATAATTGTAATAAATCGGATCAAATCAAATTTGATTAAAATGTCGGATGAATATCAAATTGTAGATGTTGAACATCATTACAAACACTCCATTGTGTATCTCTTAGTTTTTCACCTGAGTTTATGTTATTTTCACTTGTGAAGGTCAATGTCTTATTGATGAATATCACTATTCCAAATAAACAAGCTTAGACCAAAGAGACATAAAGATAAGAACGAACGTAACTTGCAAAATCCTTTCGAAAAGGACAACTATTGTCCCAAAAAAAAGGACTACTCCTCATATTTTACAATTAAATCAATAAAAATGTGAGTTCAACATTTGGGTTTGTAATAATTTGCGATTCACAAATATCAAAGGGTATAATCTACTAGAGATAGACGTGGCATTCAAAAATAAAACCCAAAATTAAATGGAATAATTAGAATAAGATAAATTATTATGAGAGACGATCTCTTTGAAAGATACATTAGATATATGGACTAAATAGTTTAATTAATACAAATTACTGAGAAAATAATATTTAAACTTTTTGTTTTGAGGTAAAGAGACAATATCTCACAAGAATAGCTGTTAAAATAATAATTAAGGAGTTTAAGTTTAAGCCAACTAGGCAACTAGTAAGTTATTTGATTAAAATTCTTATTTTAAATTGTGTATAGTATATAACACAAAAAATAATACTTCCTCCGTTCGTTAAAGAAGTTCCTATTTTTCATTTTGGGGTGTTCTATT
Source organism: Amaranthus tricolor (assembly GCF_026212465.1). Classification (NCBI taxonomy): domain Eukaryota; kingdom Viridiplantae; phylum Streptophyta; class Magnoliopsida; order Caryophyllales; family Amaranthaceae; genus Amaranthus; species Amaranthus tricolor. The sequence continues at coordinate 499,626 of NC_080050.1, read as the reverse complement.
TGTTGTTCACATAAAGAATTTTTTTATTTATATTACAAATTTTGGTAAAAAATAACCTTTTTCATTTTCACTTTAATATTTTTATAATGCTTATGGACCCCACATATCTTCCAGTAACTTCATTTTATCATTTTTATATTCTTTATGTTCTCCACATGTTTCCTACTAACTTTTTAAAAATATTTTTTATTAGTTGTGGTCCTCATATTTTTCTACTAACTTTATTTTAATATTTTTTTAATATTTATGTCCCTACTTTTCTTCTATCAAATTTATTATTCAATTAAATAATATATCCACTATTTAAGATACTCTATTTTTCTTAATTCCCGTGAACATTGAGGGAACTTCATTAGGGAACAAAGGTAGTAGTTCAGTTGATTTAGCATACATGCAGAAGTAAATATTAGTTATATTAGTATTCTGAATTATACTTGATTTTGGATTATTTTAAAGTAATTTACAGCAAATCAAAAAACTATTAACCGACGAATCATGCAACACTGATCGGGAAGGTGTAATTTCTACTATCCACCATCTAACAATGCCACCTTTTGGCTAAGAGTATCGTTAAACTTATTTACAAGCAAGACTATCCAAGAAAACAAAACTAGGCATTTTCAGAAAGTTGATGCCGTTGGCTCTATTCCCGGATGGCAGAACGAAGAGCATGATTGGGAACGAGATCGGTGTGTTGAAGATTGGTCATAGGGGAAGTGTCGTGACCGGTATCAAGCCACCCTCGAACTGCTTCTGCCTCATAAGTGTAGCCATCCGCTGCAATATGTGGGTCTTTCATGACTTCCTGAGAATGCACCAAAGATACTAGTTCATAAGAGAACATGATATCAAATCTCTAGCAAAATTTGTGCAAGATAAAACTTCATAGGAGCTATGTTACTTGGACTCGGATAATGGTGTTGGATACTAGTATGTTTCCAAGTGTCGGATAATCTAAATATTTTATTTTATGCTTAAAATGAAGTGTCTAAGTGCCATACAATGTCCGAGTATCAAGGATCGGACACGGATACGTGAGCAAAATGAAAACTCTGAGTAACATAGCATAGGAGTGAATAGTAATACAGAGAAAGAGTTTCCTTTTTAGGTTTTTTGATACAAGAAACCTCATGCTAACTCCATCCGAACTAGAGGTGTTCAAAACAGACTCGACGACCTGATATTTACCCGACCTTGTAACCGAACTCGACTTGATTCAACTTCAAAATGAATGTAAAATTATATAAAGATCGATGTGGACACAATACTAAATTTTGAACCGACGAAGAATGCCCGACCTGGAATCTACCCAGAATAAACACCTCTAGTCCCAAGTCCCAGCGTAGTATCACATCATAACATCTGTATACAAAAATGACTCGAACGTAACTTGGTACATTGGTATAATTGGCAGCTTCAAAGTTCAGGAGCTTTAGAGGATGTGAAGATACCTGGAAAATAGGACAAATGAAATAAGAGGGAGCTTGATTATGTTCTTCATCTCCAAGATTGTTTGATGTCGAACAGCCACATGACGTTCTCATTGGCTCCAGGACACTCCACACGTCTGACTCCGAATCTGGACGACCACTTGAATTCGCATCACAACACCTTAATGCCATTCGAGTCAATTGCTCAGCTTGCACAAATGGCCAGTCTCCGGCTGAAGTATCCAAGAGAGGATAAAAACTGTTACCAATCAAAGCATCTTCCAATTCATCCATTACCGTATCTGCTGATTTTCCAGTCAGCAACTCCAGTAGAATTATTCCGAAAGAATAAACATCTGCGGCAGGTGTAGCCAAATCCGTCATAAAGTACTCAGGATCCGTATAAGTGAGCTATGTAGCTCAGGACGGAGTGAATTTTCATGGCATGGGATTATGCGCGAGAAGCCAAAGTCACTGATCTTGCATGTCAAGTTCGAGTCAAGGAAAATAGAGGCCGGTTTTAGATCACCATGGATCACTCTTTCAGGAACTCGGGAATGAAGAAAGATTAGAGCACAACATAACTCGGTGGCAATCCTTATTCGGGTCTGCCACGAGAGAGTATTGCTAGTAGAGTTTAATCTTTTTTGAAGGTTTCCTTTGGGGAGATGTTCATAGACAACAGCATAAGCTTCATGGCAAACCCCCATAAGTGTTACCACATTTGGATGTCTAAATTTGCTAAATATCTCAACCTATTAATCAAAAGGAGACGTTAGTCGATGCTAACTCAACTCTTAACTTTCAAGAATCGACGTTATGATCAGTATTTACATTTTTCATCCTATTAGTTTAGCAGATTCAATCACAAGATCTCTTCTTTACAGTTGCATTCATGGCATGATATGTGAGTTCAACGGTTCAACCCAACAACATTTCATTACCCCAAAGACATTAAGTGGCTCCCACCTAAACGGGGTTTCGAGGGTCTGATGTACGCAACCTTACCCTTGTTAGTGGTAACAAAGAGGTTGTTTCTGATTGACCCTCGTAAACATCTCTCTAAGAAAGGTGAATATAACGTTCAGAGTCGCTTACCTCCCGATAAAGATCTTGGGGACATTCCGAGCCTTCATGACGCCAAATTTTAATCGTTACTTCTGTATGGGAAATAATGCCTTTATAAACGCTCCCATCCTCACCTTCCCATAATTGTAATGACGGGTCAAAGTCATTCGTTGCTCTTTCTATCTCCGTAAAAGTAAATGTGGTGACAGACCCGAGGGCATCGTTTTTGGTTGCTGCTTCAGTAGATTGGGTTACCAATTCGCAGCATTCTAGAGGATGTTGTCACGTTCAATCTTCAGGTCATCACACTCCTTCTCACGAACCTGCAGCAGTTCTACGTTAGATATAATCCCTTCCTCCAATTCATTCATCACCTCAGCATAGTTTGCAACTTTGCTTTCCAATATCGAATTCTGATTCATTGCATCCTCCAATTCTTCCCTGAGTTTGTCTCAATCGATCTTCAATTTCTTACATTCTCCTCGCTGCCTCTACTTCAAGCTCTGATACTTTTTCCTACAAAGCAACGACCAAGTATACATCAAATATTTTTCAATGGAAATGAGAAAAACATATCCAATGTTATGTATCTATGTGGTAAGTGATACACAGTATGCGGTAACGAGACTTATCAAATCAGTCAGCCGGGTGGATTTCGAGTCGGGTATTTCCAAGGTCAGTCGAGTTCCAAGTCAATTTCGGGTCGGGTCAAAATTTGACAGGTTTAGTATAAACAAACCACATGATACACATCGAAAATACAACTTAGTTCAAGTTTTGTAAATAAAACTGTGCGATTATAAGAGGCGAAGATAATTGTCGATGGTGATTCTGTTCGAAGACATGTCCTCTTTGAACTTCTATCTGGTCAGCAGCCGACTCTCTTTCGTTCAAGAGCGAAAGGGAATCTGTAGACGATCCTCGAGAATCAAACAATTGAAGTATTTCACTGATGCTGCTATTGCTATAAGCTTCAAAATCTGATTCAGGAAGAGGAACATGAGTAGTTCCGATTTTATCTATACACGGAACACTGGCTCTCCCATTAATTGTTCCAAAATGAGACGACCCCTCTCCAAGCAGTAAGTCTTCTCTCTTAGCAACACATTTAGAGCTTTCACCTTCCATGCTATGCGATATCATGGTGCCATTTTTTGCGTGTGTTTTCACTGGTGAACAACGTTTCCTGCAGACAGTCAATTGCTTCAGAGCAGTATCTTGAGACTTGAGAGTTGATCCCAATTACCAAATTAGCCCGGAGATCAAAAAAATATGAAAAACAATTCAAAATTTTTAAACATCTCAAAAGATCAAACACACCAACAAAGTACATTTGAGATCACCTATGTTTATAATGTCCCTACTCCCTAGACCACTTAATAATACATTAACGTCCTGTTTGGTTAATGATATGAAATGGTGGGTTTTACTATTAATTTTGTAGAGCTGTGTTATGTCATTCCCATGAAATTGAAGGTCTCATCCTCAAACATATGTTCACTTCAAAATTTTTCATTACCACCTTATACAATCTTTCCAAATTATAATGGATGAGGATGTAGCTTTTTCAATGAATAATGTTAAGAAAAAACATTTTTCCCACTTTATCCCAAAGGAAATCATACTTCCCTTAACCCTATGCACCATCTTCTCCTACTCTCTCCCCCCCTCCCAGATCTAGAATGGGTTAGATAAATTCTTTATTAATCTACTGTGTAAGTTTAACTCAATTAATCTCATTTTAAATATAAATAATTTGGTCTGCTTGTATGGGCCCGTCTCACGGTGAAACGGTCTCATACAAGACTTGCTGAATATGTTAAAAGGAGTGTAATGTATACCTGATGGATGAGATGTCCCTTGCAGATAAACCATATGTGACACTTAGCAGGTGCAAGCATCTTCGCATAAGCTGCTTTCTTTGACACAGGTTCCATCATTTCCCTACAGATTTCAAGCAATATGGCAAAGATTATGAAAACTTCAACCAGATAACATACAGAATATGGGTATAAGTGTATTAATTTGGTATTTTGTAAATTTCGATGTTTGCACGGCATTTGAGTATGTTATGAATAGCTATAGACGCAATCAGAGCAGGATGGCAATGACACAAAATCAAATCGTACGTGTAATAGCAGCCATCTGTTGCAGCGCCCATGACAAGCTTTTCAATATCGTGATCAGCAATAAGCTGCAAGATTCCCCTCTCAACCGAGTCCATCTCAATATAAAGCTTCTCCGCCTGCACCTGCAAGACCAATGAAACAAGCTGCAAATTTAAAATTTGTTACCCCGATCAAGCACCGAAGTCTTGAAGGACACAATGAATCCGCATAAAGGAAATCATTACCCCGAACTCATGACAAAAGTGAAGATATTCGTCTAACGTTTTGAGCATAAATTGTTTCTCTATTCCTCTGTATTTTTTGACTTGCTGCTCGCTCAAGTTGCTCCAGTGGAACTTTTCACCCACTACAATATCATTGAAGAAACAATATACTTTTATGGCCCGTTTGGTTAATGATACGATTGTTGGTTATGAGAATGATTTATAGTGTAAATTTTCATGATATGTATTATGTCATTACCATGGTAATCAAAGTTAAATAATAAAAAAGTTTTTTGTTCACAATTTTCCAATACCATCTAATATCACATGTTCAATTGGTAATACATTGGAATGATTTTTGTGAAGAAAATAAGCTTGTTGAAGGAGAATATTAGAATAAGTATGGTCATTAAATTTATCAATGGATATTCTTACCAAAACTACACTAACATAATAACATTCTATTACCATTCCCACCATTTAGTACCGATTACCAAATGGGCCGTTAGTAGCTAAATATAAATGGACTTAGAATGAGGATCAGATTTTGTCTCAATTAAACATCAAGTACCACTTTTCCAGGCAAGGTCTTGGGTTCGATTCTCAGCTAATCCTTCCCTTCTATCAGCCTACCCCGTAATCAAATAAAATGGCCTTAGAATAACTTGAACATATCTAAAGTAACAACCAACAAGGTATGAACCCATTATCCAAAACACAATGGAAATCAGAACTTAAAGTCTCTCTAAAGAACATCAGAAATACTTCGGTTTTATAGCTCTATCCAAATTCTTGAACATACTACACAGAGATGGACTGTGACTCTAACTTGCTGATCACAACCGACATCTATAAGCTGCTACGTCAGTCCGAATTCAGTAGGCACACTATTAATTCAAATTATACTATCAACCATAGTGCAAATACAACTTGCAACATTGTATCACAACCACATTGTAAAGATATTTTAGCTTATCTAGACCAAAATATAGACCAAGATAACTGCAAAGCCATTTGCATTGGCCATGAAAGCCCCATGAAAGCTGTATCATGACCATTATGACACTATGTAATCAAATAATGGAAGCCAAACACGTTGTAAATAAGAGACTTACTCATAAAAGACAGTTTTTTTTACTGAAAACCAAATACTCCTACTCAGTTAGTTAGAACTCTGCTTTGGTAGCTGAATAGAACCAACCCAACATTAAGGTTCACTAAACAGTAAATTGGCAATACTTGATCATATGGATAAGTAGCATTAACAAGCTGCCTACAAGGACAAAGCAACATGCCGAGCCCATCCAAAAATATTCGAAAAACGACGCTTTAATAGTTAATAGTATTTTATAGTTAATAGTTAGGGGTCATCATAGTATATTTAGTAGTTAAGGATGGGCCGCCCAATGTAACATGATTCGCTAGCTATCACTTTTTGAATTTGCGATTCGCTCAAATTTGTCCAAAAATAGCCTAAAAACGAGCATAATTCGTTTTTTTAATTTGCGATTCGCGAGGAGATTAGCAATTGACACTGTGCCGGCCAAATACACTACCTTATAACTAGGGTATCTCTCAAAATGGTATTCCAATGTCAATAATGACAGAATCATGAAACTCATAATCTAATATCCATGTCTTATATGTAAATCATCCTCTTTTTTTATTTTGATTCCAAACATGAATAAATCCAAATAAAAACTCATATACTTACAAATGGGTATGAAACAATAATCAAAATCAAACCTTTAACACAATAAAAATAATCCGCAACCCATATATTCTTCATAAAAATATAAACCCACCAATATTAAATCTTTGAAAAAGCACAAACAACAAAATAAAAGGGAAAAAGTTAGAAATTACAAATGGGTATGAAATTATGAGGCTGATGAACATGAAGAATGCAAATTTTGCAGCAACCAGAATTTTGAATTGCCCAAATGAGATTCAATTCATTTTCTTTAAATTCTTTCCCACTGCAATATAAAGTTTATCTTCCTTCTTCGGTCTTATTAACCCAGTTTCAATATCACTACCATATTCATCTTCAAGCATTAATAAATCCATTTTTTTTGAAAATCCACAATTTTTAAGGCAGTTTCCAGAAATTTAAACTACCATATAGAATGGAATTTGATCAAAACCCCCCTAAGGGAAATTCAAATAGTAGAAATTGTTGCATTGGGAAAGAATAGTTGATCACTTCTAGACTTGAAGTCATTGTATTTGTTAAATTTACTCTGCTTACTAGGTAAGCAGACCTACACAGGGCTTAAGATGATCCGCAATATCAGACGGTCTTAGAGAGATCAAAAGAATCGGCCTATTTCTCTAAAATTGAAAATAATCACTTTATTTCGCTTTTAAACTATAAAAGGTATTTATTTTAAATCATAAGAGATCAAGGCTATAATCGATTAAAACCGTTTCAGGTGAGATAAATTCATACTAAAAGCTTAAATTTATAAAATGAGTATTTTAATTTTTAAAGTGTCAATTAAAAGTGAGTATTTGTTAAATACTTATTGAAGTATATAATATCAAATTATCGGAGCTGTTAATAGGCGGGCTACCCGTTAGACTCGATCCACATGGCTTGAAAAATGGGTGGGTTTGGACAATGTTTTTCAAAAAAATTTTAAAATTTAGACGGATAATACCCGTCCGCCAAGATAAATGGGCGAAAAGGGACATAAAAAAATACCCACGAGCGCTCGCTTAATTTAATATATTAATTATTAAATAAATATTCTACTCCATTAAACTAGTAATACTACTCACCAAACTTTTTTTACTGCTAGTCTACTGTCCATGTCTTATACCTATTACCCAACTTTCTTAAATGTCAGATTTAAGTTTGAAGTTTAATTTGGTGAAGTATTAGTTTGTTAGAATGCCTTGATTTAGTAAAACATGAATGATTGTTTTAGAGTACAACATTTGAGTATAAGAAATACCCGCTTACCCGCCTAAAAGTTAACTTTATAATTAGTATTATATTTTTAATTTTTATATAAGAAATACCCATCTACCCGCGGGTCCCGCCCACTAAAAATATAGGCGGGTAGCAACAAAAAATATACTTGTAAACACGAGCGGGCTTTTGAATATTTGAGCCCGCGTAAATTTTTAGGCACTACTTGATCCGTTACCCGCCCATAAACAGCTCTACAAATCATCAAATGAAGCGTGGACAATTCATATGTATACATAACAAGTTCATATACCTAAGACTTGTACACAACCTTATCTTTAGAAGCTTGTTATACTTTGTTAGACTATGTAATACATTTTTAAAGTTAGGACAAATTTGTTAGAGGATGTATTAGTTCATATAACGGCTACCTAATTGTTGTAATTAGTTCAAAATAAAATTATAAAAAAGAAAATAAAATGCTTACTTTTTTCCCACCCAGAAATGTTCAAGAATAAACAACCAAGAAACAAATAGAATAGAATAAATCGAGTTCAGTTTGGAGTTACTTAGACAACTTTCACAAAATGTCAGCTAATGTCATAGCTGAAATTTCAATCATTAGATCATGCTAAAATTTAATCAGCTTGTTAGGAAACGTTCATGGTCGGGGATGGATCAGCAAATATGCATCAATATCTATACAAGAATGCAATGCAGATTATAGCTCACAACATCACAACTTTCTATCACCTAACACCATTTAGTGGCATCCACCAAGAGAGTTTTTGAAGTCTGATATACACAACCTTACTCTTGTTAGTTACAAAGAGATTGTTTATGATTGACCTCGACAGCAAACATCTGCAACTTCACATAAACAAAAAGCGCATATGATTCAATGAGTCATTTAATGTAGTCAATTATAATATGAAAACAAAGAACTATATATAAATCTTTGGCCTTTTCGATATAAGGGACATAGGAAAGAGCTCACAAGAGTACATATACTCCACATCCCATCAATACTAAACAGTTGATCAAATGCCACAGGGAAGTTGTAAAGGAAAAAATGATAAGACAAAAGAATTGGGTAGTTGCTTCCATGACTGAAATAGATTAGATCAGACAAGCTGGTTATGTTGCAACCACTCTTGAATCGCAGATCGTAGAGCATGGTTCGGAGTAAGTTTATGGTTATCGAGTTTGATATAGGTCATGGGTGAAGTGTTATGTCCACCCTCTAATAGCCTCTTCTTCATAAGTAAAGCCATCGGCAGCAAAGTGTGGATCTCGCATTATTTCCTACACGTACACACGAATCAGATTAATTCAACGAAGGACACTAGGTTGATTCAAAGTAATCGAGAAGTAATAAAGTAAATGAACCTGAAAGATCGGACAAATGAAATAAGAAGGTATTTGGTCTGCATTGACAAGCTGAAGAGGGCTCGACAAGCTTTTACTTTGAGTCATCACTGGTTTCAGTACATTCCATATTTCCGAACCAAAATCTGGTCGGTCTTTTGCTTTGGGATCGCAACATTTCAAAGCTAAGTAAGCAAGCTGCTTTGCTCGTACTAGTGGCCATTCACCAGCGGAAGGGTCCAACATACTCTCGAGATGATTGTGCTCTAGAGCATGCTGAATCTCCTTTATTATAAGAAATCTTCCCGGTTAGTAATTGCAAAACTATAATTCCGATAGAGTAAACATCAAGTTTAGGGGAAAGATGTCCAGTTTCAAGAAACTCGGGATCCATATAGTAAGTTCTTATACGCACAGTTGCAACAGTCTGCTTTTTGTTTGTGATCATACGGCAGAAGCCAAAACCACTGAGCTTGCAGCTAAGATTGGCGTCAAGAAGTATATTTCTAGGGTTTAAGTCACTGTGTATGATGCTGCAAGGTTGAATGGAGTGCAGGAAGTTGAGGACTGAGCTTAATTCCGCGAGTATCTGGATTCTGATATGCCATGGTAATGAATTGTTCTTGCTATGAAGTCTATCTTCGAGATTTCCATTGACAAGATACTCGTAGATGAGAGCTGAGGAATCTGGGCATGCACCGATGAGAGTCACTAGGTTTGGGTGGCGTAGTTTACTTAAAACATCGACCTACAATCATAAAAAGAAAGTTAATCCAAGCAGAGGAAAGTCGGTTCAAAATCACAGTTTTTTACTAGTTAACACTAGCATTTGGGGGGATGGGTGTACGCAACCTAGGCAACGTTTAGGGGGGATGGGTGTATGCAACGTTACCCTTGTTAATGATAACAAAGACATTGTTTCTGATTGATCCCTGGTCGCAAATATCTCGAGAACGTCCCATAATTAAGCAGTGCACATGATTTAATGAGTCATTTTAATACAGTCCATTATAATCTGAAGCCAAAGAACTATAAATCCTTAGTCTTATATGTTCATATTGTTAATGATCAACCGAAACAAAATTCATTCTGACAAAAGACGAAGAATGAAACATAGAGTTCTTGAATATAGAAGTACCTCTTGTTTAAACTTTGTACTACCCTGCAAGCTTTTTACTATCTTTATTGCTACTTCAGAGTGATAAAGGAAACCTTTGTATATAGTAACATGGTCTCTTTCCCAAATTATCAAAGATGGATCAAAGAACTTGGTAGCTTCCTCGAGAACTGACTTGGAGAACTTGCAGGAAAACTTGGAAACATTAGAACTTGATGGTTCTTTATGCACTTCATTGCCTTGTTTACTATTGTACTTATGATTATTCTCTTCCATTTTCCCCCCTTTTAAATTACACTCCTGCATTTTTCTTTCAAGTGATGATATCTCACCAGGTGATCTTAAGAGCATCTGTGAAGCCTTCTGCAACTCCGTCTTCATATCTTTAAGTTCCTTCTTCACCAGAGTTAGTTCTTCTTTGGTTTCTTTTAACTGCATGTTTAAGAACTGTTAAAGAAGGTTCACCAAGTTTTGTGCCCATGTGGTGCAAGAGAAAAACCTCCATAATATGTATTGATTGAATTAGAAAGTATGCTATGGTTAGAAGTATACATTCGGGTGTTCGGGCGGTTTCAGGAATGATATCTAAAGTTGGGAATGATATCTGTGTCCATTATTTCCATTTGGCCAAAAATAAATAATTTGTTGGTTTCTGATTACAATCGACTATATTAAAATGACTCATTAAAACATGTGCATTTATTCAAGTAAAGTTGCAGATGATTTTTGTTACTAAGGATAAATCAGAAACAACCTCTTTGTTATCACTAACAAAGGTAAGGTTGCGTTCATTCGACCCTCAAAACCCGCCTAGGTGGCAGCCACTTATAGGTATTGGGGTAATGGAATTCTGTTGTTTCAGAATCTAATCAAGCAATGCTACATAAGAGGACCAAAAAGAGACCCAAAAAAAACCCTGTTTGTAACATACCATGTAAATTGCCTTTATGGCCTCATTCTCTGCTTCTTGTCTTGACCTTTTAGCTTCTTCTAAGTCTTGCTGAAGTCGATCGTAAGGTTCATTGTTTAAGATAGTTTCCTGCTGAGTAAATATGAAGCTTAAACCTTCAAACGGGTTATAGGCAGAAAATACAGAATACGACAAAAGATTTCCTACCAGAAAAGTGAGAAAGCCAAAAGGTGGTGAATCATTTGGCGAGTTTTCAATAAATGGTGAAGAGCTACCATCTGAGTAAGCAGATGATGATGAATAGAGTGGCGCTTCTAACTGGTCCTCTTCAGAGTAAATATATCTGTTATGCTCATTTTCTTCCATACGTTGATTTAGTAGCTTTATATGTTCCCTATATCGACATGTACCCAAAATTAGTATCCGTATGACTGTAAATATCACATAGATGTGGGAATTTGGATTGCTCGGTCAGGTCATTTTGAGTCACAGACTCACAGGTATGTTACTTGTATAAATTGCGACAACCAAGTCAAAAAATTTGTGGTTTGGTCTAAAAAAGAGTGTCGCATACGGCATATGCATAGCCATGTTGGAGTACCTGGTATACTACATGCACGATACGAGTAACATAGTTGATCCCACAAATTATATGACAGAGTTAGCAAGTTTAAGTAAACGAGCAAATTGTAAGATTAGTTCCAATTAAGCTAATTGGCACATACCTTGTATAGATTAGATGATTGTTGCATACAAACTAGACATGGCAGAAATCAGGAGCACAATTGAGCACATAATTGGCTGTATCTGAGTCAGGTGGTGCTATACTCCTAAAATATCAAGGCAGCCAAAGAAATTTCAGTCCAAAATGTCTAAAGTTCTCTGTGATATCTGAACTTGCTACAGAATTTTACCTAAAATTGGTAACTGATATCATTCATACTGTTAGTTGCTGTAAGATAACAGTAAATAAAACAAAAAGTAAAACAAAACACAAAATATGTGTATGTGCATGGTAAAATATGAATCCCCACCTCAAAAATCTGCTGTTAGCTCCTGCACCCATGACCAATGTCTGTATGCTCAATCGAGATACGAGTTCCGAAATTCCAGCAGTCACAGACTCCTTTTCGATCAATATTTTTTCTGACGGTACCTAACCAAAGAAGCGCATCGCTTTTACATATTCTATTTTAGTATGTTAAAAAAAGTAGGCCATATTTCTTTTAAAATACTAATGTATACTTTTTTGTTCTCTTGAATTTGCTACATAACGCAAATTAGAGTGACTGAGTTAGAGATTTTTGGATGTCGTGTAGCAAATTCAAAGGAACGGATGGAGTAACTGAAGTACCATTTTTTTTAAAAATGTTTAGGGAAGTGTAGGAGTTCACCACACAAATTATGTATTCTTACCTGTTTCAAAGAGCACATTTCAAGACAATCATCTAGCATTTTGACCACCTCTTTTCTTTCCCATTCAAGAAATGCTTTGACCTCCATTTCTCCTACTCAACTTAAAGAAGCTTAGCTCATCATTGATTAGAATGCAGATAATTACCAACAATGATCAAACTGACAATTTGCAAATTCTATCCTAATCTCATATCGAAAAGTTATTATACTGGAAGTACATATAGTTACAGTACACACTGCATAACAACAACAACAATGCCAGAGCCTTCACCCCAGAAGATTGGATTCGGCTACATAAATCAATATATCAATTTCAATGCTCGTCCACACAAACAAGTGTACGATATTAAAGGAAAAGGGTAGAATTGAAGGAAATAATAATTACTTGCATGATGAATTATTGAAGATGGGTACATGAACATGAATCACACAAATGGTTTCCCCTCTTGAAATGTTTAAAGCCCAGTTTAAGACTGATACTCTATCTTCAACATCTTTCCCTACAGCAACATAAATCTTGTTCTCCATGACTTCCACAATGCTTTGGTTAGTGTAATTTGGACTCAAATAAAACAATTCAGACATGATTCAACAAAAGATTTCGGAGTTAGAAAAGAAAACAACTTAAAGAAAACTGAGCTAAAAAGAATCCAAAGTGAATCAGGCTGTCAAAGTAACACAATTTAGGGTATTAATAAATAAAATTAATCACTTACAAAATCACAAACTGGGATTATTATAATGTATCCATATTTACTTCTACAATGAGTTCATTATTTTATGATTACTTGCTTCATGACATGAAGAACAAATGATGTAGTCTTATACCCACTGCGTACTACGGGTTTTGCTACATTTTCCATTTTGGTCCGTTGACATTTCTATTTTGGTCAGACGTACACTATTTCTTTAATTCTCATCCACAAATTTAAATTATTTTTTCAGCTCATCTGTTCATTTCTCCTACTTCTCTATAAATCACACTTTTTTGCCTGTTTTTGTCCATTTTTTTGGTTTCATCAAATTTTGTCCTTGTACCAAATGCTACTGGATATTGGGAGTATCTTCCTTGGAAACTTGAATACCATTAAAATAATATTAATTTATATTACTAATACAATAATTCAACCCAAAACATAACCAGTACGTATCTATATTTCATTGGTCATTTACTAAGTCACCCTTTTATAATAAGCCACATATTAAAATATCACCACAAAATTAATAATAATATAACAAGTAACTTATCAGTAGTTGATCAACCCAAAAGTCAGACCAAGTCTTCCATCAATATTCATTGTTTATTTTTGGAATATGACGAGGAAAAGTTACAAGGATACTCCTTTTGAGGGTACTATCTAATCAATCAGAAATGAAAATAAACAATATGCACAGATGACCGACCGAAGACAACACAATTTCCATGATCATACCTCATTTCTGGGTGACCAAGTATGGTATGGCACGGCACAACTTGGCATGATACGAATTGGCAAGAGGCACAACGACATGATTTCCATGGTTAGCGGAAATATAAAGGGACATGTTGGGCAATCTATTCGTAAAGTAAAGTAAGAAACCTACTAGTTGTACCTAATAATACAACAAATAAGCCAAGAAAACTCAACAATCAACCTATGCATGAACGACAATAACTGTGGGCCCTTAGAATCCCGGGTTTGCCTCTGGCTTTGCGGTGGCCAGGCACGAGTAAAATGAAAATACAATGAAATGAGAAAGATGTATAAAAGATCAATCAAAACAACTTCAACAAAAATTCACACACATGATAGCTGCATGGAGCAGATATGTCATTATTTAATCTCTCAATTACTCCTATTATTATACATTCGAAGTTTCTCACCAAAAATTGTATCACAGTGCACAATCAAGAGTCAAACCACAAGAAAGAGTCAGAAGTTGCACAAAATCATCACAAAGATAAGCTATAGATCATGTTGGTGTAGTTGCAGCCACTCCTGAATCGTAGAGCGTAAAGCACGATTAGGAGTGAGGTTATGATTATTAAGTTTAAGATTAGTCATTGGTGAAGTATCATGGCCACCCTCAAACCATCCTCTAAGAGCATCTGCTTCATATGTAAAGCCATCAGCAGCAAAATGTGGGTCCCGCATTATTTCCTACATGTTCAAGTTATTATGTAAATATATGACCAAAACATATCTTTGACACTAAAGATCTAATTGAAGGGTGATATGTTATAAACACACAGTGGGGTTCAAATTTAATTTTTTTAAAGCATGGTCATGTTCGGGTCAAAATTCATCTCTACGTTTATTTTATAAAAATATCAAAAATCATAGATTTATAAATTGTGGTTGACTAAAGGCAAGTATGGTTAAAGTTTATCCACTTGACCATAAAACAAATATGAAAATTACTTTAGAATAGAAGAATTATGAAGTAAACGAACCTGAAAAATGGGACAAATGAAATATGATGGTACTTGATCTCCACAGACTAGCCTTCCGTGTGGATATATCAATGGTTGAATTACACTCCAAATCTCAGAACCAAGTTCAGGTCGGTTTTTCCCTATGGCGTCACAGCATTTCAAAGCCATGCAAGCCAACTGCTTTGCTCGTACAAATGGCCAGTCCCCTGCAGAAGGGTCCAATATGCTATCTAGATTATCATTCTCTAGAGCATGCCGAACCTCTTCAATTATCTTCAAAGCAGGTCTACCGGTTAATAATTGCAACGCTATGATTCCGAAAGAGTAAACATCAGATTTACGGGAAAGATGTCCTGTTTCGATAAACTCAGGGTCCATGTACGGAGAATTTCCCTTTGCCTCGGCAGTGACAATCTGTGTGTCCTTAGGGATAATATGGCAGGAGCCGAAATCAGTGAGCTTGCAGCAGAAATTGGCATCGAGAAGTATGTTTTTAAGGTTTAAATTGCTGTGTATTATACTGCAAGGTTGAATGGAATGGAGGAAGTTGAGGACTGAGTTTAATTCAGAGAGAATACGGATTCTTGTTTTCCATGGTAATGAAGGAGTGTTGTCGTTGCAACTCAGTTGGTCTCCAAGACTTCTGTTGGGAAGATACTCGTAAATGAGAGACAAAGAATCAGGGCATGCACCAACTAGAGCCACCAGGTTAGGATGGCGCAGCTTGTTTAAAACGTTGACCTACAATGAAAATAAATAGTTCAAGCACAAGAAAGTCACAATTCTGAATTTCTTTTCCAGCTAGGTGCAAAAAAGTACTCAGTTGGACGGGAATCCTCACAAGTCCATAAAATGAGGCTGCTCCATTACATAAAAGCCACTTTATTAAGGATTTTGAGATAGAAAATTAGACATCATTACCTCTTGTTTAAATTCTGAAATAACCTGCAAGCTGATAGGTTTAAGTATCTTGATCGCCACTTCAGTATAATAGAGGAATCCTTTGTACACACTTCCGTACTCTCCTTTCTCAATTATCAATGAAGTATCAAAGCACTTGGTGGCTTCCTCGAGATTAAGCAGGGAAAATTCACAACAGAAATTAAAAATATGTGAACTCGATGGCTCCTGCACAACTTTCTTTGAGCCTTGAATCAGTTGAATAGAATGGTCATGCTCAGTTTGTTTAAGTGACGAGATTTTATTAGCTACTTTGATGAGCATTTGTGAATACTTTTGTAACTCTATCTTGGTTTCTTTAAGGTCCTCCTTCACCTTATTCAGCTCCTCTTCAGCTTCTTTCACCTATATAGTCGGGAAAAAAGAAGATATTTGAATACGTTTTGTGTGGTAAGCAGTCCAAGAAGGATTCCCACAGAATTGTCGGCATGCAAGATGTTCTGGACAAACTAGGTTGTGTCCATACATTACATAAACCCAATGTCAATTAATGACTCCCATCTGTGTGGGTTTTGGGGATCAGATGTATGCAACCTTACCCTTGTTAGTAATAACAAAAAGGTTGTTTCTGATTGACTCTTGGTAGCAATCATCATCCGTAACTTCACATAAATAAGAGCTTCACATAATTTAATGAGTTATTTTAATATAGTTCCTTATGATCCAAAACCAATGAACTAGAAATTTTTGTCTGCAGAGAAATAAGGGACGTTTAGGTTGTGTCCATAGCCATAGTAATTATTTCCCCGACTGTAGCTAATTTCTTTCACGACAGCCGCATTTATCAAAGAGATATAAAATCAATATTGTGATTTATGATTGAGGATTGAAGAATTAAACTTACCTGAAAAATTGCCTCCATGGCCTCTTTCTCTGCCTTCTGCCGTCTTTCTGATTCTGCAAAAGCTTCTTGCCTTGATTTTTTGGCCTCTTCCAAGGCTTGCTGAAGTTTTTCGTACAAATCTTCATTTATTATTGATGGAAGCTAAACAATTAAAGATTCAGGAGCATCAAAAATAAGTCCAAACTGAAAACTTCCAATGATAAAATATCCAAACAAGGGAGTGAAAACAAAGGGGAGCTTAATTCATAGTCCAAATACAAGGCTGCATCGCATTGCGTTGTAATGGTTGTACAAAAATCGAACTGATATTTACTGCGTTGTAAAGGTGTAAAAAAACGCATTTTTGCCGTTTCAAGGAATATCTCATGCTTTTGACCGATATTTGGCGTTAGGATTACCATACATCACTCATGTCACCGCATCATTGTGTCGTTACCCGATTGCAACTGTTACCATATTTTTGCACTATGGCTCAATTACATAGATTCTCAGAGCTCTCTTTTAGAGGCTCATATATATATTTTCAGATGAACATGACAAAACACGACAGCCAGATATAATTTAGTTGAATTTATAACTCAGCAAAAACTCTACTCATTGCCTCATCAATTTCTTCTAGTTACATTTATCATCTTTAGGTATCATCTGATTTACCAAGTATTAGCAATAATACGACGATGGCCGTTAATTAGCAAGGGCAAAGAGGGCTATTGCCCAGGGCCTTAAAGTTTTTAGGTCCAAAAAATTTATTTTCACATACAAGGTTGATATTAACTTGAATTAAATTTAGATATAACTTACATTTTTTTCTAAATAATATATGCTATTAGTGCTTTTTATAAAGTAGCTAAATTATCAACAATAAAAAAGGCATATTATAATTTGTTTTTTACGATTCACCATTCGCGAGAAGATTAGCTAATCATGTGACACTAATTTCTTACAATATATATGACACACAAAATACATAAAAGAACCAAGAGCCTACCAGTATACTTGCATTTGATGAACCGAGATGCATACTTTGAGTCAGTGGTGATGAAATACCTACGGATTCAGTTGACGATGAATAGACCAATGGTTCTGAGTAACTGAATCCAATGAACCGGTTTCTTCGCACATGCTGATTCAGTTGCTTCATGCCTTCCCTATTATGGTGCAGAAATTAGTATCCACATTAATCATATTTGATAGTGCTACAGCTTAGTAAAGTTTGGAAAATAAATAATCTTTACATGATAATGATATAATTATCATTGTTTCTACATGCAGTTAAAAGAACAAATTCCCACAGATCAGAGAAAAAGACATTCCACCGACAGTATACTACTCCCAGGTCCCAGAAAACCCAACAGTTTTCTGTCAAACAGTTTGACTCAAACAGGCCTCTGAAAGAAAACTCTCTCGTGGTTCCCTGATGGTAGATAAAATGCAACATTTGCTGCCACTATGTCAACAATCTTTGAGATAATAGTACAAGAAGCCTAAGACGAGTTTCTTTCCAGTTAGAATCGCTCTTTTTGATGCTTAGATTGCAGCCAATAACTTACTGCACAAACTGTACCGGTCTATATTTAGCCTTTAAGGGGTGGCCCATCAAGAATTAGACCTATGCCCATCAGCCAAACAAGTGTGTGCATTGCACATGAAGATGACTTGGCCTTGAAGAAGTCAAGGCCTACAAGAAAGCCTGTAACGCAAGGTAATTCTCCTAACCTGACAGAATCCTCAACCTTAGGGGATTTCTAATGAATAACTTAGTTTGACCCCAAGGAAGGGGATCACAACATTAATTTCCTTACAGAAATATAGAAGACGACTTGGAATAATTTCTCTCACTAGCCACCATTAACACTTAAGAGTTTAGTCAAATAACCTCTAAGCACCTCAAATTCAAAGGACCTCATATCCACCATAAACACCATTATACTGCTTCCTTATCGCAGGAGGGGGATTCCCAGATATCCCCGGGCTAGGTTTGTTCATTGTGTAGACAACACGTCATGGAAACTGCATTCAACAACTTTGGAGCCAAAAGTCACGTGGAAGCCCTAAACATAAGTATCTATCAAGAAGGATTTTGACCAAGTCTCAAAGGTCCATTGGTTCTACAGTCTAAATCAAGACAGAAACACAAACAAATCACTCAAAGAGTTATTGAAGCACAAATTAAGTATCCTCTCTGTGAAACCAAAGTACTTGGGAATTGAGATTATGAACAGACTCCAAGGTTAGTAGTAGCACAGTCACCTCATACAAATTAGATGACCCTTGCATATAAACCAGATACAGCAGAAGTCGGGGGCACAGTTGAGCACATAATGAGCCTTTTTTGACATGGGTTTTCTCATTCTCCTGCAATACCAAGGCAACAGAAGAAGCTGAGTCTGTAACTAAGTTCCTGATACATGTAATAATTTCATTGTGATTATGTGATAGTAATTGCATTTTCTCGCAGCTAACACAGAAATACAGCATAGAACATAGTCCGTACTCCGTAGTAGAATAATAAAAATTACTAATACAAAATATGAAATCAACATAAAAAATGGAAAAATGTAGAACTGTATAGCAGAATCTGTATCCACACCTTGAATATTTACTATTAGCAGCTGCGCCCATTACCAGTTTTCCAATCCTCAGCTGAGATACGAGTTCCAAAATTCCATCTGTGATTGACTCCTTCTCAATAAAAATCTTTTCAGAAGGAACCTACCAAAAGAAGAACTTCAAGTTTAGTTTTATACTATATACAGATATAAATAAATTAAGAAAAACTAGGAAGACAATAATCCAGAATTTTGTACACTTCCATCCAAAACAACTCACTAGCTGAACATGTTATACCCAGTGCAGCATAATTTGCAGCTATTTTCGCTCAAAATGAAAAGTAGCCCAAAACCGACAAAAATCTCTTTTCTTGATTTGCGATCTGAGAGGAGTTTAGTGAATCATGTGACACTGGTTATACCTGTACAAGACTTGTAGTCTTGCACATGTACCTAAGTAGCAGTAAGCCAAGTTTGAGAACTCAATTTCATCTCCATGTTACTAAGCGAGAAAGGAACTATACCAGATATTTGGCACACATTTGTAGACAATTGTCTAGGATTTTGTATACTTCTTTCCTTTCCTGTTCATGAAATGCTTTCACTTCTGCTTCTTGGAGAGAAGTTACAGGAACTTGAAATCCATCTGTAGTTAGACAAAAGTATGAACTTCAAAACCAAGTGATATAATAGAAGATTACAAACATAAAATGGAAAATTAAGAAACATTACTGCTAAAAATAATTAAGTTGGGTCATTGGGACGTAGGAAAGTATTAATAAATGATTCAAGATTTCAAGTACGATATAAAAGCTTCAAACCATAATAGTAAAACTAAAACCATTAAAGGAATAATAATTACTTGGCAAGGGAATCATTTGAGAAGGCACATGAACATAAAATACACAAATTGTTTCCCCTTTGAATTTCTTCAAAGCCCATTTAAGAACCGATCTTCTTTCTTCTAACTCTTTCCCAACAGCTACAAAAATCTTGTTCTCCATAACTTCTCTTAAGGTTCCGATTTCCAATTGAATCACCCTCCTCCAAATTTTTGTCGCCCGTCACTTCTTGTCCAATTTGATACAAAACAGTTGCATACAAAGGAAGTAAGGGTTTAGTGCAAACAGCAGACAATGTTGCGAAGTTCAACTCAAATGAACTTCGGAGAGGATTAAGTTGTCTAAGTAAAAGAGAGTAAGGTATTAAATATTAGTACTATTCAATCAGAATAATCAGAAGCTAAGATTATTATAACAAAATGTGCTATTCTTGTGATTTTATGACAAGAGAATTGATCTACTCTACACACACCTAGTCAATGGTGACTTCATTAATGGAAATTTCTAGGCCACAAGTTATGTCTACAGATGCTCCATAATAATACAAATTTTCATCCTTTTTCGAAGATAAAAGTTTGACCTAAGTTTCATTCTTTATGTTATGCTCTGGTATAAATGTCTTGAGGGATGCAATCGCTGGCTATCCAAGCATATGTGATTGCATTGTTGATGGCGGAACAGCCCCACTTTTTCTATACCCAACCTTAATTCATGTGCTAAGTCTTCATCAGTGCATACGCAATCTTACATCAATAGCTAATTCTTTGGATGTTCAGGGGCAAAAATGTTTCAAAAAATAGAAATGTTTAACCCCAAATAATGCATAGAGTATGACAATAAATACAGTTCTGTACAAATGCTAATGTAAAAATTAAAATATAAAGAGAGGTTATATTTTCAGATTAAGGTTTAAACATTGTTGTTCTTTAGGTGCTATCAACAGAAAAACATATATTTTGCGTTGTTTTAAATGTTTAAGGGCCTAGAATGATGTTTCTTAGTCATGTTTAAGGGCCTAGAATGATGTTTCTTAGTCACAATTGCAACGCTATTTTTCATCTATTAATTGGTCAAGGTCACATAGTATTTCGATGAGAGCCGAAAAGGATAATTACTACAAATGGCATGACCATCTTTTGTGATGGTAGAAACAAGGAATTATGTTTCTTTGTACAGAATCTGGAATATCATAATAATGTGAATTCAGTTCACAAATGGGGCAGCAAGAGCATAACAGCATGAAAATCACGCTCAACTGATGCAACACATGCATGTAGAAGTTGCTGACAGTAATCTAAGCTAGGATTATGAATACAATAGATATGATATATACAGATATACAATAAATTTCCTCAAACATTGGCTTAGCTGAAAGTGAACATGGAAATGAGATATTTTATTTTAGAGCTTTTACGGACTGAAAAGATCTACATACTGCAGCGATGTTGCAGCCATTCCTGAATTGCGGAACAAAGAGCACGATTAGGAATAAGGTCATGGGTTGCAAGTCCCAAACTAGTCATGGGAGAAGTGTTATGGCCACTAACTAGCCATCCTCTGACAGCCTCTGCTTCATATGTAAAGCCATCTGAAGCAATATGTGGATCCTCCATTATTTCCTGCAAATAAAAATCCAACTAAAACTTATAATCAAAGAGGGTAAAAGAAACTTCTTAAAAGAAGGTGAGCACAAATAAAAGTGGTCAGAAACAATCTCAAAAACCTAACTAACCTGAAAAATAGGGCATATGAAATAATATGGTGCTTGGTCATCAGAAGGCAGAAGTAATGTAGATAACTGTTGAGTGTTGACATGAAGCTTTCATAGGTACTAGAACCCTCCAGATATCTGATTCGAGGTCAGGGCGATTTCTTTGGTTCATATCGCAGCACCTCAAAGCTAATTGAGCGAGCTGCTCAGCCTGGACAAAAGGCCAGTTCCCAGCTGAAGGGTCCAATAAGGCATTGAGATCACCATTATCCACAGCATATTTTACTTCCTTTGATATCCCTAAGGCTGATTTACCAGTCAATAAGCACAACAATAAAATCCCAAAAGAATAAATGTCAGACTTTGGGATAAGCTCTCCCGTTGCAAGGAAATCCGGATCGATGTATGCATGAGTGCCCATTAGTTCAGCAGTTTGTTCAACTGAAATATTGCATTTTGAGATTATGTGACCTACTCCAAAATCACAGAGTTTGCACACAAAGTTGTCATCTAGAAGTATATTTGCAGGCTTTATATTTCCATGAATAATGCTGTTAGGTCGGCTTGAATGCAGGAAGATGAGGACAGAGCATAACTGCAGGGCTATTTGGATTCTTGTTTGCCATGGGAGCGGAGGAGAGTTGCCTTTGCAGATGAGAAGGTCCTCAAGACTTCCCCTGGGAAGATACTCATAGACAAGAGCCCAAGATTAGGAGCAAACACCAATAAGATTCACAAGGTTTGGATGTCGAAGCTTGCTCAAGACATCCACCTGAAAGAAAATAAGAATATCATAGCCGAGATAAGAGACATGGTAGTGATTCTAAATAAAAGAATCATATAATTATCAATTGACAAGACACAGTTAGTTGTGAGGTATTAATATTCAAGGTTTCAAACAGGTTCAATGGATATAACATGAGACATGAGTAACACGTCATACAAAGAAGAGTTCCAAATAAATTAACTCCTGTTCAAAGTCTCGAGCCTCATTAACGGTTTTAAAATTATACAGCTTTGTTGCTACTAAAGTGTGCTGTAGAAAACCTCAGTATGTACTCCCACATCCTCCTCCCCCAATTTTTAAGGATGGGTCAAAGTAATTAGTAGCAATCTCTATATCTGAGAAGGAAAATTCGGAGAATATGTGAACATGTGATCTTGATGGTCCGAGAGCAAATTGTTTCCTCAACTCTTCAGCTTCTTGGAGCGCATTATCCCTTTCTACTTCGCATTCATCGCAGTAATTCTTGTACTTCTGTAGCAATTCCACTGCAGACAATAATTTCTCTTCCATCTCCTTCTCCGAAAGAGATAATTTTTTGAGTTGGTTTTCCAGCAACAACTTATGATCCAATGCTTCTTGGAGTTCTTGTGAGACCTTTTCCAATATGCTTCTTGTGGCTTCAAATTCCTTCTTCCTGTCAGCCAGATCTTCCTCTATCATTTTCCTTTGTCTAATTTCCTCAAAATACAATTTTTGAGCAGCTTTTACCTAAACCTCGAGAGAGCATTTTCATAAGAAAAGAAAGAAATATGGAGAGCCTAATCTATCTGTTCAAGGAAAAAAAGAAGGCACAACAAGTTCTTGATAAAGCTTATATTAATTTAAGGGCTGATGAAGCCAAACTTGTAACATCAACATTTAAAATTTTACTAACTGCTTTAACGACCTGTTTAGTTGTTGATATTTGATTGGCGGGAATGATATTGAAAATTTAATGTAATTTAGCTAAGAAAAAACTACTTGACAAGGTACATGATCATGCTTATACTAGTCGTATCATTCTTTTTCTTCACAAAACTCATACCATCCATTACCATTTGAAAATGCAGTATTAGGTGGAAATGGAAAATTATGAACAAAAACACATGTTTGACAATTTGAGGCTGAGAGCTCCATTATCATGGAAATGACATAACCACCATTTAATATCAATAACCAAATACCATGTAATAGCTTATTTTGTCATCAAAACCATTGGTTTCAGCCTCAACTACTTATATAATATAGCATCTAAGAGAAAGGATTGTTTTAGAAATCATGCATCAAAAACATGATCACTCGATGTTTTAGAATGACAAAAAGCAAAAAACGTCTTGCACAGGACACTAAATTCGAGAATAAATCATAGGCAGAAAAATTTCTATACACTTACCTGGCGAGTTACTACTAAAGCCTCTTTCTCAGCTTTCTGGCACCTTTTTGATTGTTCAAAAGCTTCTTGCTTTAAATTCTCCGCTTGTGTCATCGTTTGCTCAAGCTCTTCACATAAATCATCAATCATACAGCTTTCCTCCTGAACCAAACAAGTTCACGAACTTGTAAAGCTGTTTATTATAGCATCCGACCTAGCCTATCACAACATACCAGGAGGCAGTTGATGTATCTAAGGCTAAATACATGAATGCTCAGAGTGCTTACAACCAAAGCGATTGGAAGTGATCAAACCTGATACTTATTCTCTACCCGAGGCAAAGTCAACAACTCTAGATCAGAGTCTCTGATTCTTCTCTTTTAGAAGATAAACATGGTGAACTAAAAGCTGATTCAGCTTCGAGCGAGGAAGTTGAGGAATGCGAAAAACTAAACTTTGGCGATCTGTCAAATTCATCAGAACTGTCTTCATATCCACTAAAACTCGCATATCTCAATCCAGAACTTGATTCTTGACTTAGAGAGCCGGCATTAGGTCTATCAGAGTCTGAGGTATTTGGTGATTTCTCTTCAACATATGAAGTTGGTTTCTTCATTCCGTTCCTACACCATGTGACCATGATGATACTAAAATAAGATTGCTATACTGAGAACATAAATTGCTTAACATATAGAAATATGCGCCACAGATATAAAAGCCTTTGAATATGAAAATTTTTGAAGCTTAGATGTCGAGATGCACAAATGATGACATTTACACGTCAATGTCTCCAAAAGAAACACTGACCTTTTATGGTAAAAGGATGTTCAATTCCGTGAAACGACACTGCCCAAGCCCAATCCCAAACAGATGAGGTCAGTTGCATGAAAAAATCCTAGCACAAGGAAATCATATTTTCAAGTAGTAAAAGGAGGAACAAAATTCCTTTCTAGGAAATGGCTCCTGGAAAAAGAAACAGTTTCATAAGAGATCCTCAAAAGTACACAAATCTCAGACAGTAGAATAGAAGCTTAGTACACAAAATCTATTTTTACATGGAAATCAAGTGTTTAAGATTAGAATCTAAATAATGATTACTTAATACCTTGTATAGATTAGACCCTTGCCAACACACCAGATGTGACAAAAGTTAGGTGCGTGCTGCAGCAAGTAATTGGCCATTTTTGACAATGGTGTTGTCATTCTCCTGTCATATCAAACAAAAGGTTTCAGCCTATGATTTTCATAAATTCTCTTTGGCAAAAATTCTTTTTACTTTTAGAAGATAGTTACTAAGAACACAAGTTTAATTGATCTATGTACCTCGAACATTGATTGTCAGCTCCTGCACCTATAACCAATTTTGTTATCCTCAGCTGAAAGATGAGTTCTAATATCCCATCGGTTATAGATTCCATCTCAATATACATTTTTTCTGATGAAACCTATCAAAAGAAGCACATTGAAACTACTCAGATAAAGATGATTGGCAAAGCTAGAAAAGGGCACTTGCATATCATAACAATGTCGACAACTCCGATTTACATTTACATGCTCTCGTGTACGAGATGCAACATGACACCAAATTAGTGATTCATTTTCCACTTGAATACTATTATCAGGAAGAAAAACAATACCTGTTCAAGATTACAGATTTGAACACAATCATCTAGCATATTGACCACTTCTTGTCTTTCATGTTCTTGAAATGCTCGAATATCTGCTTCTTGGACTGAAATTACAGGAACTATATAATCATCTGCAACAATTATAGTTGTAGAACATCAAACCCAAGTAATTATTAACCAAATTAGACACCCAAATGGCCAAATCATTAGGAAAACTCAAACTATTGAACAAGAACGTTTCAAAATTCCAATGTCATTAAAGGGCTCCCACCTAGGCAAGGATATGGATCTGATTACACTTATTAGTGATAACAAAGAGGTTGATTCTCGTTCACCCTTGGTATTGAAAAGTGTGCATGATTCAATAAACTATTTAATTTTCTAATATTGTAAAAGCACAAAAATGGGTTCTTTTTATTTTTTTAAAAAAACATCGATGGAAAATCATCAAATTAGGTTTTCGCAATATAGTAAATCACCAACAAAATTTTCCTGCATAAATCAATATATGAACTAAAATGTAAAATTGAGGAGAATTATCAAAATTACTTGGTAAAGGAATCATTTGGGCAGGTACTTGAACATGAATTACACATATAGTTTCCCCTCTTGAACTCTTTATAGCCCAATTCAAAATTTCTTCTCTTTCTTCTGCATTTTTTCCAACAGCAACATATATTTTGTTATCCTCCAAAAATTCTTTCTCTTGTGCTCTTTAACCTTTCAAATTTCAATTAAAAATACTGCATTTTGAATACTAGATCAAACACTGAAAATATAGCAAATAATTACAAGAAAAAACGATTATTGGTAAAAATTAAACTGATACGAACACCAAAGAAGATGAAATTTGCATTATAAGGGATTAGAATTAGAATACTATTCAATCTTTTAATAAATTAATAAAAAACAAAAAACAAAGACTAAGACCTGAGAATTGACCGAGTCAATTTGCATTTAGTGGATAGTGACTCCATTGATGGCGGTAATTTCATCTCTTCTGCAGAAGGTATTGGTAGAGTGGACTGTGACTCCACTGACTGTACTCTAGAAGTTCCCGCGTTTTATTTGGGCGAATTAGCCATTATTAGAGGTTACTCCTTTGTAACATTTATTTAGTCTCATTGGTTTTTGACATGCAAAATAAAAAAATTGATCGGAGTATTTATAAATAAGGGAAAATATAGGAATTAAAAGTAATTAAATTTTTTTAAAAAATAAAAAGAGGGTAAATTTATTTGAATAGATTAAATGAAAAATATGACAAATTGAGGTACATGACATAAGTTTGTTCAGTGTTGTCCTAGAGCGGCTATGTGCTTGGTGGGTCGCGCTATAACGAGTAACGAATAGTATAGTGTCAGCTAGATTTTTGACACGTCATAAGCACATAAGCCACATCACTCGTTACGTGCATCATTGCATATCTGTGCCGCTGTTTTACATGTTGTGTCGTTCTAATCCCACGTAATGGAGAAAGTGCCACACACGTGACTCATTGGGCACTGCGGAGGATTTCTACCACGTTAGGTCATGAGCAGGTCATGCATGTTCGTGTGTAGGCTCAGATCGGTACCAACATGATAAGTTGTTTGAAATATGTATGATTACTTACAGTTCAATAAAGTTTTAATTATTACAATTGGACTAAATAGCAGCACATAACATTAAACAAGTTTTTTGTATCATCAATTTGGAATTCTAGTATTTAGTCTATTGAATGTACTTCAATTCATGTTTGTAGTTGATTTTAAATTATATTTTGTGATTAGTCAGACTAACAGATGGAAACTCTAGTCTAAGTACTAACGAAAAATGCGCAAAGCTAGCACAAATGACGACTTTTCCCTTACTCTTTCTTTTGGCTAGTTGCAACATTTTAAAGAGGTGAGATAATACATCGATTAAGCGTTCTTTAAAAGACGATTGGTAATTTATTATTAAATTTCACTTTCTTTATCAAATCTCCATTTTGAGCTTACTTTAAAGACCATACCTTGAAAATAGAGGGCCAATTCTAACAGGAACAGGTTCATGAATGAAGTGATCGAGTCGAGTGAAGTGACTGAGTCGAGTGAAATGAACGAGAATATCGTTTACCACAAATCCATGGCATAGCCACCTTGAACGTTAATAAGTAAACAATCACTATTTAGTAACAATCTCACTACAATTCAATTGGTTTAAGGAAGCATTAAACTAGACCTCAATATGTCCAACCCACAATTAACTAAGATTAGATATACCATTGAATTGATTCTATACAAATCGCCTACTCAAACATAAGCTAAAGCCGAAACTAGTGGCCTAACGGGGAATAGAAGAAGACGAAGATAGTAGTAAAAGGGATTTTACGCACTTCTTCGGTGGTGTTGAAGCCACTCTTGAATGGCAGACCTAAGAGCATGATTGGGGATCAAATCATGGTTTGCAAGTTCTAAATTAGTCATAGGTGATGTTTCATGACCGCTATCAAACCAGCCTTTGATAGCCTCGGCTTCATATGTAAAACCATCAGAAGCGATCTGTGGATCCTTCATTATTTCCTGCAAGTTAAAATGAATCTGATAAGTAACATGCCAAGAAATAGGAAGGGGGTGCAAAAGATTAGTTATGTATAAGTAGCCCGGTTAAAACGGTCGGGCAAACGAGTTTCGGGTCGAGTCATTTCCGATATTAGTGGGTCTAGGTAGACTCAACGAGTCAAGGATTTAAAGCAAAAATTTTCTCATCAATGTAACTTTTTATTTTTTGGTTTAAATTTTCTTATGAAAAAAAAAAAACAAATACCCTTTTTAAGGTATCAACAACGATACGAAATTTTACTGAATTATAGTGGGTCCCGCCCATAGTGATGGTGTGAAACTGAAAAAATGGGAAAATGGGTCAAAATGGCCGGTTTTACCACTTTTCGGTTTTCAGGTAAGATCATTTTTTTGAGTTACCGGTCAAAATATCCAGACCCATGGGTTTTTGGTCGGTTTCGAATCAATCAAAAATTAAGGTGAAAACTGAAAACCACGCCAACCTGGAAAATAGGACATAAGAGATAATGTGGTATGTAGTCATCCGAAGCTCGCTGAAAGCTTTGACAAGAAACTTTCATGGGTTCAAGAACCCTCCATACATCTGATACAAGGTTCGGACGATTTCTTCCATAAATGTCGCAACACCTCAGAGCCATGCGAGCTAACTGTTCAGCCTGGACAAATGGCCAATCTCCAGCTGAAGAGTCTAATATGCAATCGAGAGTACCTTTTTCCAAAGCATATTCAACTTCCTTTCCTATACCCTTTGATTGTTTACCGGTCAACAACCGCAGCAATATAATCCCAAAAGAAAAAATGTCGGACTTGGGGGTAAGTTCTCCGGTTCTAAGTAATTCAGGGTCCATGTATGTGAAAGTCCCCCTTGGTTCATGGGTACAAAACTTTGCAGCCTGTTCCATTGAGGTTTCGTTATTTGGAATTACGTAACATATACCGAAATCGCCTAGCTTGCTAACCAGGTTGTCGTCAAGTAGTATGTTTGAAGGCTTTAGATCTCCGTGTACAACACAGCTAGGTCGGCTTGAATGTAAGAAGATGAGGGCAGAGCATAACTCGGTGGCTATTCGGATTCTTGTTTGCCATGGCAGTGGAGGAGTGTTGTCCTTACAGGCAAGTCGATCCTCAAGGCTTCCTCCGGGAAGATACTCGTAGATAAGAGCCCATGATTCGGGGCAGGCACCCATAAGAGTCACTAGATTCGGATGCCGCAGCTTACTTAGAACATCCACCTAAGAAAAGGTATATAGCTGAAGTAAGAAACAAGGAAATTATTCTATCCATGTGTAAAATGATATATAAAGCATGTCACAAGAGATGGCATAGCAAAAAACATCCAGAAATAGAGACATTGTTACAATATGAATTCCACTTGTTAATCCCAAATTCCTACTGATCTACACTATACATGTTATTAAAAAAAAACAGTTGCAAATTAAAAATTGTTGGACAAGTCTATTTTTATGCCATGGGTTTGTTTGGCAAATGACTGTTGGCTGAAGCTATTGGCCGGTTTTACCAGCTTGAATTATTGGTTGATAAGCTAGTTGTTTAAAACCCGTTTTAAGGAGATGTTTGGTTTAGATTAGTTATTGGTTGTTTATTAGAGAAAAAGTGAGACAAAAAGCCAAAAGCCAA
The DNA here is from genome assembly GCF_026212465.1 of Amaranthus tricolor. Taxonomy (NCBI): domain Eukaryota; kingdom Viridiplantae; phylum Streptophyta; class Magnoliopsida; order Caryophyllales; family Amaranthaceae; genus Amaranthus; species Amaranthus tricolor. The sequence continues at coordinate 469,796 of NC_080050.1, read as the reverse complement.
TAAAAAAAGCTAATCATAGTATCTTTTCGATTTTGACTTAAAAGCCATTTACCAAACACTTTTTGGCTGTTTACCAGCCAAAAAGACAAAAGCCAAAAGGCAACCAAAAAGCTAATGAAAGTCATTTACCAAACAAACCCACAGTGTTAAGAGAATCAATGAGCTACACATTGGGTATACATTTCATTCCTACTTTTTAGCCCAATACACATGCCATTTGGAAAGATGATGTTCTCCAATAGAGTTTTCTCGAAACGTTTATCATTTCATAAAAGCCTTTTAACTTCAAAATCAAAGTTCTCAAGTTCTTTTCAAATAAGGACAGAGAACAATGTGAGATGCGCCCCTCTCCCCTCTATGACACTGATTGGACAAATTTCTCGAAACGGGTTCGGAAATAATTTCCGAAGTACCATATTTATACAACTACATTTCTAAAAGGATACAGTTATACACAAATATCAATTTCCATGAAAAGCTCGGGTCATGCTAAGAGGTAGAGTATGAAATTTAACATAAAGAATAGCCCACAAGACAATAGATCACTATTCCAAACACAAGTTCAAGCATGGGCTTATAATCAGAATCTCCAATGTCTTTGAAATGAATTAAACAGAAAAAGATATTCTAAGTAAAGCAAATATAGTTCTAAATTTTAATATAAAATTACCTCTTGCTCAAACTCTTGAGGACCCTGCTTGCTTTCGGGATCAAGTATTTTTATTGCCACTTCAGTGTGACGAAGAAAACCTTTATATATCTTCCCATAACCCCCCTTCCCGATTATTAAGGATGGGTCGAAGTTATTAGTAGCATTTTGCAGATCTGAGAAAGAGAATACAGAGAAGTAAAAGGGAACATGTGCGTTGGATGATCCCTCGGGAAATCGTTTCCTCAACTCTTCAGCTTCTTGGAGAGAATGATCCCTTTCTACTTGCAATTCTTCACGTTCAGTCTTGAGTTTTTGTAACAACTCAACTGCTGACAATAATTTATTTTCCATATCCTTCTCATTAAGTTTGGATTTCTCGAGTTCGGTTTCAAGCGATAACTTCTGATCCAAAGCCTCATGTAGTTCCTGCGAGACCTTTTCCCATTGGCTCTTTGAGATTTCAAGTTCCTCCTTACACATAGCCAATTCTTCTTCTTTCTCTTTTCGTTGTTTAAATTCCTCACTATACAAATTTTCAGTAGCTGCTGCCTGCACACCATCCACGAAAATAGAAAGTGAAAAGAAATAAATGGAAAGTAAGGGATCTTGTCCCAATCATTCAAGGGGTAAAACACTAAAATACATTATAAACGTGTAAAATAAAAATTGAAAAGGACGAAACTGTAGATTCTACAGAATATAATGAACAATCCTTAATGTATTATAGTCAACCAATCAGACTTTACATTCAACGGCACGTGTCATATGAGAGGCTTGCACTCTCCCAGGAATGAGTTTAGAGCTCAACCTAAATGTATAATACAATTTTCTGATGTCTTTCTCCTTTCCCCTCTTCCTAATTTATACTACTTTATATAATGTACAACTAACTAATACTAAAATACCCATATACCTTCATATCCCATATGACACATGGAAACATAGTTACATGAAACGAGGAACATAGCCACGTTCCGTGATCCGGGAATGTTCGTCCCCAATCACCACGAAACACGACCCAAATCGTTCAAGGTGACAGCCCGGCGTACAAGACCTTTTTTAAAGGGCATTTTCGTCTTCATTTACATGTTTAAGAAAAAAAGGGAGGAAAAACGAGATGAAACCTAGAAAACTAAAAAAATTCAACTTAAAAACAATTTCTTAAAAGCAAAAAAATCCTTTCAATTTAATTTTGTTTTCAAATATACATTTTGTACATAATGTATCTTGTATTCCCGAGTCAGTCTAGGTTGCGTTCCTTGTTCCCGTACTCGTTCCCCGTTCCAAACCGACTATTGTTCCAGGTAACAATTCATGGAAAGCCACAATGTTTTCTGTGACAAAAATGAGGAACAAAGAGAAAAGCAGTGGGGTAAAGCATTCAAAAAATGAAATAGCAAAAGAAAAAAGCTTTCAGACAATTACCTTGCAAATTGCATCCATAGCCACTTTCTCGGCTTTCCTACGTCTCATGGATTCATCAAAAGCATCTCTCCTTGAAATTTCAGCCTGTGTCAGGGCTTGCAGAACCTGATCATATGGATCATCATTCCTATTGCTCTCCTGCTGAAGTAAAAACACACATTAACAAATATGTTGGAATGTGTCTCATAATATTTCTATGATATATGGTTATATATGGTCCTTTTTGTTGAGGCATAACTGAGTATATAGTCATACTCATCAACCCAATATCCTGCACAAGTCGGGGTCGGGGTAGTGTGTGTGTTTGGGGGGGGGGAAGAGGATAGCTAAAATATCATAACCGTGCCCCCCTCCAAGGATAGGTTATAAGTGAGTACATATGAAGTAGAAATGAAAGGTTTTTGGATGCTTGAAAACAGAATTTTATGAAGCAATCTTACTGTGCATTCTATCTCACTCGCTCGACCAATTTGATGGTTGATCGACCCCTTAGTGGTTCGCTCGACCTGGTCGAGCAAAGGTTTAGATGCTAGTATTTGTTTCTTGACATTGTTTTTGTGGCGGGCTTTTAGGTTATTTTAAAAACTTATTTTCTGTGCTTAGTATATATACATAATCACTTGTATTATCATATGCGGTAACATTCATCTATTCTTCAAGGGGGTTTAGAGAGAGTGAGAGCCCTAATAAAGATTAGAGTTTAGCGAGAAGATTTGGAGGTTTCCCTTTTCTACTTGGAAATCCAATTGAGTGTTATTTATAATGAAACTTTACACATTAATAAAATTGACTTACAATTTGTTATAGGTGGGGTTTTATGGTCCAAGATAAATTAATCTTGGGATTCCCAACCTCTAGAATCTTGTGGTGTTATTACTCATTTTGGTTTAGATTTCTTTACGCACTTTGTGATCATAATCTTCTTAATTGCTAATTTGCTCTAACACATGCAAGGTTATTTGAAAGTGGCAAGAGCAGCTAAACTAGCTTGTTCTACATTATTGCTCAGAACTTCAAAAAAATAGTGATTTAGCAGACCAGCATGTTACGGAACATAGGAACATTAAATACCAGTACGCTAGGAGGTGATGAACCCTGAAATTTAGTCGGAGGAAGTCCAGGTAGAGCCAAAAGATCCAGACCAGATTCTCTGACGTCTTCTTTTCCAAGTGATGAACAAGGTGAGCTAAAGGCCGATTCAGTTTCTCGTGAACATACCAAGGACTGTGAATAACTACTTCTTGATGAATGACCAGATTTATCAAAACACTCTTCATATCCATCCAAATCTGAATGTCCAATACTAGAACTTGATTCTCGACTTAGAATGCCAGCATTGTGTTGATCATTATCTGAACAATTTGATAACCTCCCTCCAACATCCGAATTCGGTTCCCTCACACCCTTGCTGCACCAAATGGTGATAAATAAGCATAATTAAACTAGGTTAAAAAATCAAAAATAAAATTAACAAGATAACAACAAAGCCAAAGCTTTAATCCCAAACTATCGTGTCAACTACATGAACCATAACAAATCAACATGAGAGAACATTGGCATGGAAAGATATCCAGGTGGACGCTGCTAATGTTGTTGTTTCTAGTAATTCTTTAGCAAGCATTTGTTGCTTCTGAGTTCTTTGAGTGTGATTTGGAATAAAAATCGATGGCACGTCAATTCTTTGAATAGAGTAAGAAATGCTTATAAGAGTCCACCCTATCACATTAAGTGACATTAATCATGCTAATAATCACCATAAACACCAATGAGTGCCCGTATAAAGTAACACGTGTTATTAGACTCTTAATGTAAAAGCCTCTTATAGCTCATAAACCTCAAAAATAGATTTCTAGATCTTTTTAGCATCCTCAACTAAATATAAAGAAATCAGCTATTTAGTCAGATCATAGTGTAAAAACAAGGCCTCATGCCCGCATCGCATTGCGTTGGCTGCGTTGTAAAGATTTTCACAAACAAAAAACCGATATTACCTGCGTTGTAAAGGTGTAAAAAATTGTGTTTTGGATTGCATCAAGAGATATCTTATGGTTTAGACCGATATTTAAGCGTTACAATAACTGCATCACTCCCGTTATCGCAATAGCGACCGTTACCTCATTTTTAATCCATGAGTCATGCATATATCATAATGCTGTTATCATTATTTGTGTGCATGTAAAGCACAACTAAAGGCAACAAAACATTGATAAATACATGAAAGATCAGCTTTAAACAATAAAGCATATTATCTATCTTTCTACACACAAAAAAAAACCAACTTAGGAGTTAATTTTGTTTAGTTCACCTTACAAGGATGACATACACTAAAAATTAGTTCAATGATGAAAAAATAAATTCACTTAATGAGTAATGCAAATAAGAAAAAACAATATGCAATTAGAAAAAGAAAGGTAAAGTTAAGTTTAGTGAAATAAGTCCATTTCAATAAAGATAAGTTTAATTCAACAAAACTAATGGGGGATTGATCATGGCCTTACATCCAAAGTCCAATTTGCAAAAAAACCGAATTCTGCTGATGCCAGAACTACTTGACATCTAACAACGCCTAGTCATAATATAAATAAGGCAGCATTGCATCGCATCGTCCGCGTTGTAAAGGTTTTCAAAAACAGCAAACCGGTATTTCCTGCGTTGTAAATGTGTAAAAGATCCACATTTTGGACAATATCAAGGGAAAATCTTATGGTTTTGATCGATACTAAGGCGTTATGATAACTACATCACCCCCGCTACCGTATCACAGTTCCATTAGCGCGATCGCTACCATTACCGCATTTTACACCGTGAGCTCAAGCTAATAAGCAATAAAGGGTCTTTTCAGATCAAGCAAGGGTATTCGAAATCCATTTCATAGAAAGAAAAGGAAGTTGAATGCCATCTAGGGAACACAATTAACAATTAAATATAAACAAACTCAGAGAGCTTCAGAAAAACAAAAGACTGTCAGATCCTCAACCAAAAAATGACAGAAATTGATGGTATACCTCGTACAGATTAAACGACCCTTGCATACAAATCTGATGCAACAGAAATCAGGCGCATGCTTGCGCACGTAGTTGGCCTTTTTTGATTTAGGTTCCATCATTCTCCTTCAATAGCAAGGAAACAAAACAAGAAATCATTAAGTTCAAGTAGCAATCTGTATATTACCATTGAATTAAAAATTTATAACTTATACTCAGACTCACAGTACATGACATGGCACATTAGTACATCTAAATACTATAGATTTAGAGAAGAAAAAAATTTAACGAGCTCGTTAAAGCAATAAACATCTCTAAAAAAATTAAGTTCCATCATGAATACCTAGAAAATCTACTGTCTGCTGCCGCACCCATGACAAGGCTCCTGATTCTTTGTTGAGTTATCATTTCCACAATTCCGGCCTCTATGGAATTCATTTCAATATGCATTTTCTCAGCGTGTGCCTGCCAAAATTAGCTTTATATTATTAATTAAAAAAGCAGATGGAAAAACAGAGCTTGACAGTAGAAAACTCGCTCTTATCAGCAAAATAAGTTATATACCCCAACATCAGCACAAATTTGAAGATAACCATCCAGAATGGCTTGCATCTTTCCATTTTCCTGTTCTCGAAATGCCTTGAGCTCATTTTCTCCCACTCGGCTAACTGGAAATTTTCCACCCACTGAAATTGAAAAGGTATCGAGCACCAGACCAGAGAAAGTACAAAAGATTACTGTTACGGTCGCGATATCAAGTATCAACTATCTCATAAAAAGTGTGATCACTGATCACTAATAGCTTACAAAAGTCAAGCAGTCTTACCACCTGAATTTTGGAGTAATTGTGTACACCCTTTCCTAATATCCATGGTATGGAAATTTCAACACTCAAACACATGTTTTTCTTCATACTCTTTCATTTCAAGCTAATACCATCTTCCTAAGTGGTAATGGATGGAATGAAACTTAATGAAGATGAGATGTTTGGGGATGAATAAGCATACCATGGATGTTTGACATGGGACTATCCTTTAATGAATTCCTACTACCGCAGTGGGTCGTTATTTGTAATTCCTGCCGAATGGAAAGCCATTTACTCATCCTCCTTCCCACAACAAACCCCATAGCTCCTGAATTTTCCAACTTATTTAGTGGATTACCTTACACAATCCTATTCATGTCTTAACTCTAAAAATAAACGAAGACGGATATCATTAGTGATATCCTATTAAACCAGATCCATCCATATATAAGGAAGCCAATGAATTCATATAAAAAAGCTTTATTAGTAAAATTTGCAAATTACATACAATTTCAGGTAAAATTGATTCCTGTTTTGACCCCTTCACCCAAACAATCTAACATCAAACAAATGAAGGTATAAACTAGATATTTATAAACTATCAATGGCTATGTTACTAGGACTTGGGTACCGATGTCGTATACTGGTACGTGTCCAAGTGTCAAATACGTATAGATATTCAATTTTACGCCTAAAATGAAGTGCTAAGTGCCATACCAATATCCGAGCATCAAGAATCAGACACAGGTGCGTGAAACAAAATGAAGAGTCCGAGCAAAATGGATAAATGGAATCGAGTCTTGTCTAAGTCTAAGCATGTGGAAGGACCTAAGTTCGATTCTCACTCCCCCTCGCCTAGCCCTCCCCTTCCCTCAACCTACCTTATACCCAAAAAAAATATCAATCAGTAACTCCCATTAAACATGGAAACTAACATTAAATCATTAAAGCAAAACTATAAATGGAACATATATTGCAAGCATGTATAAATAAAGAGAAATGAAGCAATTATTATTACTTGGCATGGGAATCATTTTGGCAGGCACATGAACATAAATGATACAAATCTTCTTCCCATTTGAGTTCTGCAAAGCCCATAACAGCGTAGACTTACTTTCCTTTAACTCTTTGCTTACAGCCACAAAGATCTTGTTGTCTACCACCATCCTTTCTCTAGTTTCACTCAAAACTTCTCTACTAGAGCCCATTCCCAAAATTCATCAATTAATCAATCTTCCTTCAAGTTCCAACTGAAATTTCACATTCATAAAAGCCCTAAAATTATTTACATCTAAAAAACATTTTATGAAAATTCCAAACAAACCCACAAAAATTCAGTAACTAAACACAATTTTTGAATCTAATCCAGAAAAATGTGCTAAATTCAGTAGCTTTTTGTTTCAAGATGCACTCAACTAATCAATCTTCCTTCAATTACGCTGAAATTCACATCCATAAAAACCCCAAAATTATTCACATCTAATAAACTTCTCCCTTCCAAGTTTCCAAACAAACCCACAAAAATTCAATAACTTAAATATAAAATATACCACAATTATTGAATATAACCCACAAAAATCAGTATAATTCAGTAATTTTTTCTCAAAACAACACTTGGGTAAAGTAATGAGCCAAAAAAATAGAATTCTTCAAAATTCAACAGGTTTTCAACCAACTGAAGATTAGAAAAAGGAAAAACGAAAAAGGATTGGGAGCAATGAGCTTTAAACGGAAGAAATTGGGAATTCTAAAGATAAGTTAAACACTTTTTTTAGCAAAAGGGATTACTTGTCAATTACCCACAAACCTTATAGCAAAAAAACAAGAAATTAAAGATTTTAAAAAGGATAATATTGAACATAGTATGCAAGCAAAACTGAAAAACTGAGACTATATACTATAGAATATACCATATTTGTGATTATGTGATGATGTTGACTGATTAGTTGATCAAGTCAACGAATTCGTTGTATGTAATATGGGATTTTTAATTGAGAAATCCTGCAATTTGGCTGCAGTGATAAGTTCTGTGTTTCGCACTGGAAACGAAGCTTCTAAGATCTGGTCTTCTAATTGTAGAATGATTTTCATATGAAGTCGTCTTTGAGTTTCTTGATCAATGAGGTATTTGGGTGGAGTCTTTCTATTTTTGTTGACAAATTAATGGTTTAGAATAGTATGGCTAATGGCTATATAAATTTGATGGGAGTTGGGTTGGTGTAGACTTTATTTGGGTCATGCGTTTTGAAGTGGTTTAAAATTGCATCTTATATTTATATTAATTTTATATAATTATATAATTAATTTTAAGTCGAGTGCTATTTAATTTGGTTATAAAGACGGATAAATATCAAATCGTTGAATTTGTTTTAAACACTTAGGGGCGATTCTAAGTCCATTCCGAATGTCCAACCGCACATCCGTAAATATGACGCTCATATATTAATTGCATGCTCTAAGTAGGAATATATGAAACTGTCATATCTGGGTAGACATTACCCAACCACACGCGATGCCTAAGTTCAATGCACGCTGAGACCAATATTTTTCAAAGGTTATTATTTTTTGTCATTTTTTTATTTTATCGTTACCCTCTTAATGAAATTATGAATTTGTCCTTGGACTTTAGAAAATTAAGAAATTGCCACTGGACTTAAAACATGTTTAACAAATGTAAATCGCACTTAATAACACTATTATCACTTAATAACATTATTATCACGACTCTATATATATTGAATTTTCAGAAGTGTTCTTGTAGTATATACAAATTCAAACACGGTACTATCTCTCTAAAAACTCTCTAAAAACACTACGTTAACTTAAACAAGCTAAAACCGTACATCGAACAACAATGGCATACGAAAACGAGCAAGATAACGATTCGGTAAGTAATTAATCGATTCGAAATTTAAAAAAAATCCAAAAAGGCCAGTCGCACAAAAATTGCCACCAGACCTAGGCTGAGTCGCACAAAAAGTGCAACTGGACCTAGGTTGAGTCGCACAAAAAGTGCGACTGCACCTAGGTCGAGTCGCACTTTTTATACGACTACCTAGGTACAGTTGGTTTCAAATTTTTTTTTTTTTTTTTTTGAATTTCGAATTATAAAATTTCTTTTGTTTAATTAATTTATTTTTCTAGTTATTGTTATTTAATAAATGTTGTAATAAATTATTTTATTTTACGGACCATTAATGACAACTGCCGTCAATGTGCCGTTTGTGGTAAATTAGCAGTATGCCCTTACGCATTCAACTGGCGCCATTGTTAGGCTTGACTTCCCCAAACACAACGTATTTCTTCAAAAAATTGATCCTCCATCTTTCTTCTTCTCCATTCAATCCCACGGTGAGTTGCCTGAGTCTTTGTCAGATCTCATCAATCTGAAAATCGAGCAAATCCTCCATCTTGGAATTCTTCAGCGCAACCAAGCAAACCATACAACTCTTTTCCTCAACCAAAAACTTTCTCTCAGTCATATAATCAAACACCTTAAGTGCATCATGGAATTGCTTATTACCAGCATAAACCCTCATCAAAAGGTCATAAAATTTTGCCACAGTTGTGGGTTTATAACCAAATTGTTCCAAAACAGACGCCATAACTAAAGGTGGGCATTTGAGATTTCGATCAACAGTCATATATTTCACTATGTTTTGGCAGCTACAAATTTTATAACTTCTAACAATCTAAAAATAAGGGTAATGTGGGCATGAAGATTGGGTATTTGAGCAAATGGAGATTGTGAATTTCGTAGAAAATCGAAAAAATACAAGCAAGAATTGACGGAAATTAGTGGATCCGAAAGAACCATATTGGTTATTTGTGGATTCAGATTGCGAAGGGGAGGTGATTTCAGGAAGCCATTAAAGCTTGAGGATATTAAACATTTGGAAATATTCTCTGTCTTTACCAAATATTTTAGCTTCATTTTGAGTTAGATTTTTGATTTTTTTCTTTGTTTTGTTTGATCAGGTTGAAAAGTGTTGTAGGGTACAGACATACAGCTATTGTTTCTGTAATTGCATAGAATATAGACTTCCATTCATAAATTTGTATTGGGTCTTTTTAGTTCTTTTTACTCTGCAAGATTGTATTGAATTTGGGTGTCAAGATAATCTACAAAATTGTATTGATTTTGGGTTTCAAGAATAGGGTTTTAGAGGTTATTGTTGGTGTTGTTAGTTTGGTTGTTGTGTGTGTGTGTTTGATTGGGGTGGATAGAAATGGCGGATGTCCGACCATTGCAGCAAAAGCCTGAGAATTCTACCGATGCTAGGGCTGAATTTGAGCTTGGACTAGAGCAGCTTATGTGTGGTCATTTGGATGATTGTATGTCGTTCACCTCGTGTAGTTCAACTCGTAATATGGAGGACGAAGATGATGAGGTTAATCAGCTTATGCGTAGGAGGCGAAGGTCTGATCTCGAAGGGGATGATCTGGTTGAGTCTTCTGTTGCTTGATGCACCATGTTTGATATGGTGCAGGTCTTAACAGAACCAAATATGCTTGGTTTAGACTTGAATGAACATGCTTAAGGTTAACCCTGTGATTGAGCAACCAATTATATCAGAATGTGTGCATTCTGAAGTCAACAAACAGCAATTTAAATTGTTAATCAATGAATTGTTCAATTCATCATCAACTCAGCATATCAGCACAAGTTGTTGTCCTTGAAGATATGTATATAGGTGTAAACCATCATGAACATCCCACAAAAACTAGCACATTTGATAAGAATGAAAAAAAACAGAAGACAACAGCTGCAGAGGAACAGAACACAACAACAGTAGCAACAGCTCAGTACCACAGAACACCCGCTGACCAGCCCACCTTGTAGCATGATCCAAGCCTTAACCATGGAGATCTGGATCTAACAAATCATGGGGACGTCATCTCTATACATGGGCCTAGCCATAAAAGTCCAAGAACCATGCTAATAGTTCTTGTCAAACTGATAAACATGGAAACCCTCAATCTTTCACATAACCATCTCTCGGGGAAGGTCCCATCGTCATTCTCAAATATGGTATTTGACGCAAATAAAACAACTTAAATGGTATATGGTGTATTATTAATTTACCACAAACGGCACATAGACGGCAGTTGTCATTAATGGTATTCTGTGCTAACGGACGTAAACTCAATGGTATATGGTGAATTAAAACATTTCGTGTGGTATATGGTGAATTTCGAAGAAACTCAGTGGTATATCATGAAATATCCGTAAATTATATATTTAGATTAAAAATTAGCCTAGATAAGTACTCAGAGCCCAAAACTAGTGAGCTCAAATAATATGGAAATGGTCATTGCGGCTTGTCTGATTTGGCCTAAAATTAGGAGTACATGAAGTTGAAATATGACACTTGATTTATTTGACTATAAGTAGAATTAAAATTCACTACATTGTAGCAATATTAACAAATAAAAATACACTAAGCAAATCTAAGGTCCTACATGTCACACGAAGCTACTTATCTGTCTCTTTGAATTTGTAACGATACAATTTTCTATGTAGGAGCTTTTTAACCATAATATAGAAAATTCAAAGGGACATATGAGTATTTACGGAGTAAAAGAGCAACTGATTCTCATAATGTGTTGTTAACATGAAATATTCTTCATTCTGTGAAGCAACTCCAAAGCCGAAAGCAGTTTTTCGTCTAGCTCTTCCCATATTACATTAGATCTGTCAGCTCGATTTGTTAGTAACAATTTCTGGTCAACTGCAACTCGAGGTTCATCTAAGGCCATGTTATGTTGATTCCTTGTACTTTCAAGTTCATCTTTAATCTTAGAGAGCTCGTCTTCAACTTCTTTCCTTCTTCTCAACTCCTCGCAATACAAAGTTTCTACTGCATTTGCCTGTAAAATTCGCGCATTTGACACTATTTTGAGGAGAACACAACCCAAACTTGACAACTATCCGAAAGTTTTTAGTCTGTTGGTTTTAGAGATCAGGTTTGTTTGGTTTGATCATTATCATAATAGCATTGATTCCGGACAGCAGGAAAGCACTCCCCAAAAGCTAGCTCAAGGGGAGGACTCAAGTTCCATACCAAAACCGTGATCTTTAACACCTTTGACATAGACGGGGATGGAAAGATCACAACACATCATCAACCTAGGGAAATCGATTACATATACTCTCAGGTCTCAAGCGTGTGAAGTTGCACCAAGGATCAATCGAAAACAACCTCTTATGCATCAGTCATCACTAACTAACAAGGGTAAGATTATGTACATCCGACTAGCAATGCCACTTAGCATTGGGGTAATGGAATGTTGTTGTCAGACCAGAATCGTACCAAGGAAAGTGAGGCGCATGCCCAAGGCTCCGAAAAAGAGATCCTAGCCATACCCTTTTTCTATTCGAAAAAAAATATGAAACTCGAGTGTATGTTATTTGGTTCAATTGAGTTTTTTGATGTACAGACTGTATCTTTTACAAATTGGTGCTTATGGGGTTAAAAGGGGTTCTTTCTAGGAAGTTTGTCCTTATCATAAGAAGTTTAGGGTTTATGTTTTTTTGTTCAATAGAGTTTTTCTACTTATCCCTCAAACAAACGAAACAAAAGAATGTCGAGCTAGGAATTTTACCTTGCGAATAGCTTCAATTGCGTCTTTTTCTGCTTTACGACGCCTCATTGACTCTTCAAATGCCTCCCGCTTAGCAGTTTCAGCCTCTATTATTGCTTGATCAAGCTGATTACAAAGTGCATCATTCAAGCTTTCTTCCTGATAAGAGTTATCACATAAGATTAGGCCTAAATAAACGACTAAAAATTTATGTGTTGGATCGGAAGTCCATATATCGTGCATACCACATTTGAAAAAGAGACATTCTGTTCAGGTTTAGGAGGCAGAGCAAACGATCGAAAAGAGGGCATTCTATCTTCTGTTCCTGAATGACAGAGGGTTGAATCAGTCCCAACTTCAGAAAATCGGGAAAAGAAGGATAGCTGAGAAAGACTAAATGTCGATGATCGGGTAAAACTCCCCTCAGACTCTACTCTGCTAAGGGATTTGGACATTTCACTAGCAAACTGAGTTGACTTTGCATTTGTTAGTTGATCTTGATCTTCATCTTTTAGAGGTGGCTGTCTTATACCCTCCCTGCAAGAAACATGGACTATATTATAATGGTTCAAAAATGTGCACTTTTTATTTATGTGAGGTTGCAATCAAGGGTCAATAGTAAAAAATCACTAACTAGGGTAAGTTTGCGTACATTGGACCCCCAAGCCCGCCTAGGTAGGAGCCACTCAAAAGGCATTGAAGTAATGAAATGTTGTGTAAAGTTCTCGAAATGATAGAAGCAATAAAAACTTGAAGATCTTAATATCTGCGTACCTTGTATAGATCAGTCGTGCCTTGCAGACAAACCAGATGTGGCAAAAAGCAGGTGCATGTAGGCGGACATAGTTGGCCTTCTTAGATTTTGGTTCCATCAATTTCCTGAAAGAACACATATTGAGAAGCTTCTACAAAGGTAAAATCTGAAAGCTGCATCTACTGTTAAAAGCACAAATTAAATTATCAACCTTAGGAATATCAAGCTTCCCCAATCTAAAAACCTAGGGACAATAAAATAAACAAGTAAAAAAAATTTCTCCCCCAAAACAAAGTAATTATAGGGGCGAATGTTGAAGTGCATATAAATTACAAACTAAGATCCAGGGCATTAAAAATTTGGTGACGAAGATAGAAAGTTAAAACTCAAGTTACTTAAAAAGGTGAGGAAGACCGAAGATCATCTGAGGGTAAATGTGAAAAGATATATGAGGGATTTAGATTTACGGGTTGTGATGGTAGAAAATCGAAATGAATAGAGAAGAATTACGTGGACGACCACTAGAACTGATGTATTGGTTCTTGCGGCCGACACCAATCTTTTGAGATTAAGACTTTGACATCATTCTTGTGTATAAATTAAAAACTATAGGTCCTTAATTTTGGACTTTAAAGGACTACAATAAAATGGCTAGATAAATCAAGTGCTATTTTTATATATGTCAAGTTGCATATGATGTATTCTATTATAGGCAATCGAAAATAACCTATTTGTTATTACAAGAGCAAGGTTACATGGGTCAGGTTGTATACATCTAACCCGCCTAAACTTTGCCTGAGCAGGAAACTAGGAGGGTCATTAAAAAGAATTGGTATATAAAGTACTTACTATAAGGCTGTAGATTCATTAGCAAATTGTAGTAGCAGAGTTAATATAACCATAATTGATGTTCACGCACCTTGCATAATTTCTATCAGCTGCTGCTCCCATGACAAGTCTCTCAATTTTGTGCTGAGATATAAGCTCCACGAGTCCACTTTCAACAGTTTCACTTTCAATATAAAGTTTCTCTACATGAACCTGGCAACCGCAAAATATGGCAATTTGATGAATAAACAAAAAAACTAAGCACAATTCAAATGGAAAATCTACAACATTTCTTTTTCCCAACGCCATAAATATACGTGGGGTTTAGGGGTTGGATATACGCAACCTTATCCTTGTTGGTGATAACAAAGAGGTTTTCGACTGACCTTTTGTAGCAAACATCAACAACAACTTCACATAATTAAGAGCATCATATGATTTAATGAGTCATTTTACTATAGTCTATTATAATTTGAAACCAAAGAACTAAAAATCTTGAAACTCATCGAAATAAGTGACTATAAATGGAAAATCTACAATTACATGAAATGATGATAGTATGGAGTTGCAAGTTACACAATCCCAAATTCTAAATAATACTTGAGATAGAAAAGAATTTACCCGAGCTTTAGCACAAATGCGAATATATTCATCTAAAACATCGCACATATCTTGTTTTTCCTTTTCCCGATGCAATATTACTTCCTGTTCAGATAGAGAGCTTACAGGAAATTTTCCCCCCACTGTAGGCACAAGCAGTTAAAGGAAAACATAGTTAGATAAACATCGAGAAGATCTATCCTATTCCTACCAAAATGGATACTTTATAGATGCTAGTTCGAACTCGAACTGAACCAATAAAAAATGAAGCACTAGTGACAACAATAACAGTAGTTTACCCCAACGCCGTTAAAGAAGCCAAACAAACAACTAGCCGTTGAACCAAAATATACTCTCCTAAATCAACTAAATCAAAGAACATTTAAGCAAACATATCTAATCAGACGCCTAAACACAATCATGTTTACGTTAAGAAAATCATCTATAAGCAGATATTATACCAACGACCGTTCACTCTCCTTACAACGCAAGGTATCCATATCCATATCAAATTTAACCAAAAATACTTGCATTGTAGCTATTAATAGCCAATGTTTGAGAAATGTACGGTCAAATTATGATAACAGACAAGGGTAATCGACTAATCGTAGTTTCAGCATAAAAAGAAAGTGTTGATAAGCAACAAAATGAGTCTAGGCACCAACATATGGAAATATATTGTGCTGGTTGATGAACATGAACCAAGCATAACTTCTTTCCTTTCGAGTTGCGAATTGTCCATTCTACACTCGATTTGCAAGCTTTCCATTGTTTGCCAACTGCAATATATATCTTTTCATTAACCTCATCCCCAACAATTTCCCCTTTACACAATGCCATTTCAGCTAATACTCCTATGTCAAAAGAATTCCCAAATCCAATTTGGCACAAACAATAACAATGCAAAACCCTAATCTTAGCTAAAATCCAATTTGGGCACAGGAAGCTGCAATATTAAATCCCCCAAATGATTTAACACATAATTTTCATGTTACAAACCCTAATCAAACCAACCCACCAATCCAAAAATGAGGAAATGCTTGAAAATTCGAATAAAGCCCCCCAGAGTGGGTATTTAGACTAAAATCAGATTGCAAAAATTAATTTCAAATCATCCCCATTGAAGCAAATCAAGCAGTCATATTCATGCATATATAGTAATATAATTCTAGTATAAAATAGTCCATTAAAAGCGACATGTAAGCATTTGGTATGATTCAGGGAGGTTATTTGTCTTTGAATTGGTAAAACGAATAAGCTGTATATAGTAAATAAATTATAAATTAAAATTGATTTGGGTTACCAAATCATTAGAATATATGCAAATCTCCAGTTCTATGAATGTAGAGAGAGTCCAACTTTCAGCTTTTCATTGTTTGTCTGGCTCTCAACTGTACAATTGTTTACCGTTGACGTGTTGCCATGGTTCATGCCTTCGTTGTGGGTCCCTAATGCTACCATGACGGCCATCTCCATGATTTCAACAAGAAGTCCACAGATGTTGGAGATGAGACGGGCTTAATGTACCGTTTTTTTGTTGGTATTTGCCTAATGGTATACTGATCATTCGGAGGTTTCCAAGTACTCCATATTTTAGAGGTGATCAAAGCATATTGGATGATTCGAAATATACCCGATTTTATAATCGAATCCGATTTGATTTGATTTTAAAAATAATTTACAATCATAAAGAACAACAAGAACAAAAACTCGATTTTTCAAAAATAATTTCGATTGAAACAACTAATGCAAAATCAAGTCAATGACCCGAATAAACAATTGTACCCTATTTTTTGGTATTGGTGGTCGTTCAAAATGTGCATTGCCTAAATATCGCCACATCGGTTTAGGATCCTAGCCATCAAAGAACCTCGACGATTAAACCAACAGAGAGCTGATTAGTTCAACCCAAATGATGATCAAGAGGTGATATTCCCAACTTCTTTAAGAGGCACAACCTCAAGGACCAAAGAATAAGGCAAATATCACTCCTTTGATTTGAATCAGAGAGGCTGAAATTTAGTGAGAAAGAGATCTTCATATAACCAATTGAGTTACCTATTACTGGTTTTCTCTTCTTGAATGAAATATTTAGATTTCACCGATAAAATTTGTTTATGAATTCTCCTCGATTTACATCAAAAAAAAAATTTTACTTCTAATTTAAATTGCTACATTTCACCTTAAAAACTTTTATATTTAATGATCTAGTGGAGCACTCTTTGTGGGTCATTGGATTATTTAGTGTATTTTGATAGATAATTACTAATGTATGTTTTTTAATATTAATTTTTTTATAATTTTCAAATTCTCACACTTAATGTTATTTGAATTTTAAATTTGCATTTTGATCTACAAAAAGGTAAGTGAGGAATAAAAATAATTTTTGGGATAGTTGATAGAGCATACACTTTTTCCCCATTGGAGTACTTGATAGAGATTTGGTCATCAACAAAATTACGAAAACTAATTCCTTTAAATTCCTTTCTTTCAACTCTATCCCCTTTAAATTTATTGTCCAACAAAAAATATAATGTCCCTCCAAATTATTCTATTTCCTTTCCTTTTAATGCTTTCAATCCAAACAAAGTGTAAGATTTACATCGTCCAACGAATATTTTATAATTTTATGTTATTTAATGAAGTGAATTGTTGTTAACTACATAATTGATGGGAAGTGTTAAATTTGGTTACTATTATATCCTATATATAGAGTGAGTTTTTCTTAGATTAAACTAAAACACTTAACATTTATATGATTTAGAGTATTTCGCAGAAGTGTAACTTGAGTAAAGTATTAATCTCTTTTGATTATGGGTGATTTCATGACATATGATGGTTGAAGAATTTTAGTTCCAATGGTTAGTATAACGAAATTAAGTTGAGCGTTAGGTTTGGTTAAAGAATATCTTTATTTGCTTATTGTATAATTTGTGAATCGTCCTATGTTGGAAATACTTCACATGTGAGACAAGATTCCACGTCGATAAAATAGTGGGTTGTTGACTTACATATATAGTGGGTGAGCTAATCTTCCTACCACCATATGGTTTTGGAAAATAATGAACCTCACCAAGTGTATGTGCAAGTCAACGCTCTTGACTCGTGGATTTGTAGGCTCAAGCCCACGGGTCTCCCGTGTCCACACGAGTGGGCCACGGTGAAAATTATGTAACGAATTGTCACGGCTTAATATCCTACCTTTGCCTATATACGCCTTCCTTTGCTGTTTGTTGTAGCGTGAGCCCAACTAAGCAATAGGCTTAGCTTCTAATATCTTTCTCTATATTTAACAATGTATTTTTGTTCTCTATTTACTTAGTTCCTCACACACGTATCTCCAAAATGTAACCTTCTTCATGTACGCTTGAACTTTTATGCTCTTCTATCCTTTAAATAGATAAACAAAATACATAGCCTATGATAGAGAATGTAGCCAACATATGGTGATATCATTATACTTAGTGTCATTGCATTTATCTTCATGCCAAAGACATTATATTGCTTGCAAATAGTCATTTTTATTAGTACACCTTTAAGTTACGATATTTAATCGTTTTTGGACCTTTAGCTTATTGCTTCTGCACTCGTTAGGCACAATCCTCATAAAATCTGACCCATTGTCCATAGACTTTTTAATAGAACTTTTGAAATAAATAAGTTCATTTTAATAATAAAAAAAATAAGAATTTTGAAACTAAATTTCAAAATAAGCGTCTTTTAGTCCAAGCCGATGATATGGGTTAACTTGTCGTTAGTAATAACGAACATAATTAAAGGTGGTCAAAAAATTAACTGTTAGTGACAACCAATAAAGCATTTTTGTTAACCTTTTGACCAACTCTTAACTTTGTTCGCTGTTACAAAATACGAACAAAGCCTTCCTAGATTTAAAATATTTTCGTTGTGACTATTTAAATTATATGTTACTTACTTTGTTTTGTTCGCTGTTAGTTTCAATGAGCAAATTAACTATAAAAACATTTTTAGATGTCTAGCTACATTTCACCCAAAGTCTCATTCTTCTGCTGAAAAACACATCCGTTAACTGTTTTAAAATGAAATATATTTTTCAAGTTAGGTTAAGGTATAATATTTAATTCCTTTAAGTATAAATTAATAATTTTATTACATATTTATAATTTTTATTATTTGTTTGAGTTTATTTATTTAATAAATTAGTGTTGATGAGCTTTGGGTTTTGATGTCAACATTTATACCGATGAAATAATCAAGTGCCACTATGGTTATGTTAAATACGCTCGGGACTGGACCATATCTTATACATGTCATTGTTTTGCTGCATGTTCGATGTTCAATGAGAAAACATCAATTCACGATGGATTGTAATTACTTTAAGATTGATTGATCTAGAGGGCACACAATGGCAGAAAAATATCTTTAAGAAATCTTGCAAAGAGAAAGAAAAGCTTCAAAGGTGAGTTAAATTGGAAAAAAAGAGAGAATTGATAGGTTGAAGTTGTTTTTAATAGCATTTTTTTGGTTTCTATCAAAAGGGGAATGAAATAAGAAAGAAAAATTGTCTAAATTCACCTCGTGTTTGTTTATAGTTAGTAACAACAAATAAGTAAAAAACTTTTTCAAAAAGTTAGCTCACGTTTGTTCATTGTTACCAATCACGAACATATGTGAGCTGATTTTTAAACTAAATCTTTTTTTCATGACTTTGTGAGCAAAGTATGAACATGTTCGTTGTTGTGGCAGCGAAAAAAACTTAATCATAGACTCGGACAGTGAAACGTTTATCAAGGAAATTCGTTTAGAAATTGTTTTGTTTATTAGCTCGTATTGTATGAAACCGTCTCATTATGAAACAGACCCATATAATTAGTTTATTTCTGTAATTAATCACTTTAAAATTGTAATTGATAACCCTTTCGTACTAAATATATATGT
This sequence comes from Amaranthus tricolor, assembly GCF_026212465.1. Lineage (NCBI taxonomy): Eukaryota > Viridiplantae > Streptophyta > Magnoliopsida > Caryophyllales > Amaranthaceae > Amaranthus > Amaranthus tricolor. Next base: position 450,246 of record NC_080050.1, on the reverse strand, counting down.
GTTACTGTTAGCCCAATAAAAATAGTCTGACAATTTCATTTATGCTATGTTTGGGAATAATAATTTCATTTAAAAATTTGGAATTGACTCAAATCTATTATTTGACAAATCAAAAATTTTCAAATTTTTATTGAATCAAATTCCATCATTGCTTTCAAAGTAGTTAAAATTGAGAATTTGAAAATGACTACCCAAACCTTGTCATTCTCAAATTCTTCATTTATGATTTCATAATTAAAATTTATAATTTGAAACGAAATACTTGTTCACAAACACTAAATTAAGAATTTGTTTTTATTTTATATTTGTTAGTTCGTATTTTAGGCTCAAACCAACAGTTCTCAGTTTTACATTTCTCAGTTGTCGCCTTCTCGGTCCTCACCGAGTCACCGTTATAAAACGAAGCCGTTAAACTAAACATTTCCCGCCCTCGAAGCAAACCCTATATAAACCCAACGCAACTCATTTCTCTCCATTCTCACTCTCACTTTTTCGGCAAAGTTTGCTCTGACTTCGCCAATTTTATCATCAAAAAGCATCGATATTAATCCGATTATCCAAAAAAATTTCGAAATTGATTTGCATTTCGAAATAGATGAAGTTGAAGATCAACAAAGCCTGCGATCTAAATTCTATTTCTGTTCTTCCTCCTCACACCAGGTTTTCAACCTAAAATTTTCTTCAAATTTTACGTTTTTCATGTATCAGTGTTTATATTGGTACTTTAGCTTTTCAACCTGACTTTTCTCTGATTTTGTAAGTCTTCATGATATTTTGTGTTTTCGGTTCACCGATATGTTTATATGTTGCTTTAATGGCGATTTCCCGGTGATGATATGTAGGAGATCGAACATTATGCAACAACCGAGAACGCATCCTTCGCAACAATCGTTCTCTCAGGGATTTTCTTCGCAGCAGAACGGGATTTTCTCTCAGATTTCTCAGAACTCCGTCGGCGATGCCATCACAGAATATCAGGTCATTTTTACTCTCCTTTAAATTTTCTGGTTCAATTGTTCAAATTTTCCTATGAAGATGAACGTGCTTAAAAAAAGATCAATTGATGTTACCGAAATACAGGAAATTTGTCGATTGTGGTAGACATAATTTATTTTTCGTACGGAAAGCGGATTACACAATTGCAATCATTGAGTCAGTGAAATTTTGGACTTTGGATAATCTTTAACTATTTATTCAAATTTTTAAGAAAAATTAGAATATATACTTCTTTGTTTGATGCGAAATAGTTGTCCTTACAAGTGCGCCTTTTAATTACAGTTATTCCAAGAGTTAGGTTTTAATCTATTATACTAAGATGATTTCTGTGTGAGAGATTGTGTGAGAGATGATTTCTTTCACAAGTTATACTTAATGTACTGCTGTTCACTAATTATACTAAGAGACTGTAGAATGTCTGATCTTATACAGTCTTTTAGATTCACTTATGTTGCATAATGAAGGAAGCATAATGAAGGAACTGACATGTGTGCTGGATGCAATTTCAGTTTCCAAGTACAAATTTGTATGTAGGATTGCCACTTTGAACTGATGATTTTATTGATTTTCATATAAGCATTGTAAGAGATTGTTTTATTGGCGCAGGAAATGTGAAAATTGGTGCATGAGCAACACTTTTGCTTATTTTTAAGCAACATTATTGGTTTATGTTTAGTCAAATTTTACTTTATCCTGTGAATATAACCAAGTAGATGATCAATATTTCATTGGCATGCATGGAGACTCTAGCTTTGTGCTTGGAAAAACTTCTCAACACATCTTAGGCTCCTTTGGGCCTTATATGAGTATTTAAGTTATGAATTAGATTCGGAAGTTTTTTGATAATTTTTTATATGTGTGCCATTTGAGAAGAGGAATAATCGCATAGTATGTATGTCTTCTAAAGAATGTCATTGAGCTTTAAGGTAAACTTTATCTAACTTCTTAAAACACTAAGTAGAGAAAGGGATTATTTAATGTGGTATAGATATGTTGAAATATATATTGTTTCCCTTAGGGAAAAATGTCTTAATACTTTTTGATTGGCCAAATATAGATGTGTGAAGTTCTATTGTTATTTTTAAGATGGAAAGAGTGCATTTTAGATTGTCGACAGTGTCAAATAATATGGTAGTCTGGCTTCCAAAATCATCGTTGAAACAAAATTCTGGTAATTACTTTAGATGTAGTAAAGCCAGGATCCCGTTGTCATTTCAGGCAGTATGCTAACTATAACCAAAGTATGAATATTTTTCAATAGTAATTTTTAAATTTTTAGTGTGCCTTTGGAACTGATTCATGTGCTGTCACTTGCAGAAACTTGGTTCACAAGAGAAAGATAACTCAATTAAAAGGCTTTCTTACCTTGCTCCCATTTCTTCATACTCACGGGAAGAGAACCAGAAGGCAATTACCAGATCTTCCTCCAGTTTAACTCGTAGATGGAGCTCTGCCAATGTAGCAGATCATGATAGTACGCTTAGCTTTTTCTATCAATAAGTTCGATGTCCATTTGTTTTGCATCTTAGTATTCTAAGTCTCTGGTAATATCATTTCTGTAAGTGTAGCTAGTATCTAGCTTGTATATCTTATATTTATTTTTTAGAGCATATTAAGTTTTTGACTAGTTTGATTGATTAGTTTCTGTTATGATTCTGTCATTTTTATATTTACAGGTCAGCAAAATGATGAACTTGAACAAAAAATCACTATGATGGAAACATCCCTAACCTCTTCTTTAAACAGGTTAGGGATAATATTGGATTCTGTTCAGGCTGATGTCATGCAAGTAAATAAAGCAACAAAAGAGCTATCTCTTGAAGGTAAGCCATGTTAACTCTGAAGGTTAATAATCTATGCAAAATTATATCGACGCTAATGCCAGCTTTGAGTCATAGACCACATTTAGTCAGCTGAGTATGATTTGAGCAAGTGAGATGTTTGCTGTTTGACAATTTCACTCATAACATGGGAAAAGTTTCTTTGCTAAATGAAGTTGGGTGTATAGAAATTTCTGGTGACATTTGTAGCCAATGATTTCATTACAATAATGCCTTAGATCTTTGATTGATTCCTGTATACTATCTTTTCAGTGGATAGCATACGTCAGAAGTCAGTTGCTCATCAAGATTCCCTCCATTTTCTGGTATGATTATTCTTGTTAAACCTCTCCTGAGTTAGTTTGATTTCTTCAAAATTTCATCTTAACATGTAGAAATATTATAAACAGAATCGAGCACAAGAAGATCAGAATAGAGCACAAGATGAGACCAGATGTAGCCTGGAGCTGATTAGCAATCAGTTGCAAACTATAATACAGCAGGACAAGATCCAAGAAATTCTATTAGCAGTTTCAAATTTGCGGGAGCAGATTGACAACAATTATCAAACACAGAAGGACGAACTCTCTAAGTGCTTATCTAGAGACCTGCAGGCGCGTGTCCCTTTCCAAGCTCTACTATGTTGACATCCTTCTATTTGTTAATCTGTCTGTTGGAATAAATATTTTCTATTAATAATATCCCACTGGTGTTTATATAATAAAAATCGCAATGTAATCTGACAATTGTATGCTGTGCAGGCAATTATACGCAGCCTTGGAACTGTCCATAAAGAAAATATTCCCCCTGCCATCCTTCGGCCAAAGGTTATCATCATATTCTTCATACTTAAGTATCTATGAAAATGAAAGTATATGGTTGTAGCACATGAGAAACAAAATAAGATCTCTATTAAATTATCAGCGTCTGCGGCAGGTCACTGGTGCTGGAAGTGGTACCCCAACATCGAAGCCAAACATTATAAGGTAGCTGGAATGAGTTCTTGTAGACTTAGAATTTTTTTGCCTGTATTCGGATATATCATAGAAGCTCATGATGAAGCTGTAAAGCAGCTAATAATCAAATATGTTATGTAAGCGTCTTTAAAGGCCGAATATCCTTTTGACCATAGCTTTCTGGAAATTTTACATAAAATCTGCCCAATCACTGCAAATTTTCTTGGTACTTTCTGCTGCTATTTAATGATAATTTGTCGTCTTTCCTGCTGCTTTCCTGGAGGGTGGAGACATAAATGTGTGAATGTCATATGCATCGATTTTCAGATATGATTTGTGGCACAATATGTCGCATAATCCCTGGTTATATAGGGAGTGCAATATGAATCTTAATCAAATAAGGCTCCATCAAGAAACTTTCCCTGTTTCTTCGTTGGGAAGAGGGGATAAAATAAAGGCAGTTTCATTATTATTATATTGTTAACTGCTGAAGTAGCTATTTGCATACCAACTGCCAGCACTATACATCTCAAAAGCCTTCTATGACAAATTGCATCATTTGTTGTTAATTCTCACAATATGAGTCTGCATTCTGATTCAATTCTCTGTTCCACTGTATCAGGGAAGCAGAGCCATTAAAAATAGAAATAGGAAGCTGGAAAACTGTCAAAGCAGAGCTTACTTCTAATTTCGCTAAACAAAATGAAAACTTGTGCAGGAATCTGAAACAAAGAAGAGCGTCTCTGGTAATAATGTAGCATATTTTATTTTATTTTCCCGAGAATTTGTTTCTAAGTGCAAAGAAGTATTTTGAGACTTAGCTGGCAAGTATCATAAAGTATATTTAGTCTGCACTAATTATATTGACTGTTAGTGGGTGATTGATGCTGGAATGTCTTAATATCTAATGCAAGTTCAATGCCTGATTGAGTGGATGTGTGCTTGCAGGATAAAGAACAAAAAACCATTATTAATCTAGATGATGACACCGATGATGATCTTTCTTGCTTAATAGTTATGAATAAACCAGGTAAATTAAAACCTGTATCCACCCTTCTCCTATCATATATACGCTTGTAGTCTTGCTTCATTGTCGTTCAGTTAATGGTATAAAACACGAAATGCAGGTAAGCAATTTTTGGATGAATTGGAGGAAGACACTGCTGAGATCCTTAGAAAAGCCAGGAGAAGAAAGAGAAAACAAGACTGTAGGAGATCAATCGTGGCTCAAAGAAAGTGAAGGTATGGTTCTCATACTTGCAGTATGAACACTACTGTCTCCTTACTTATTGATGACATCAAAGTGTGTTCTTTTACGTTTATAAACTAAAGAAACTAATATTATATGCTGTGCTTACCACCTTAATGGAAAATTATACTATATTGTAATCAATTGAAAAAGAGGTCCCTCTTTAATAATTATCTGATGAACCAAAAAGACGTACCCACTCTTCTTTGGCCCCAAATATATCTTCTATCCGATTCAAAATGATTAACTCAAAAGACTTGCTAATCTGTAGAAAATAACCCTGAATCACATGCTAGATTTTGTAGGTGTTTGTATAATAGCTGAAGACTTCTTACATGTTTTGTTTTCTAGAGGCAACGAATTGTGCTGATAATTTAAATAGATGTATGGAATTTAATTAAAGAAGTGAAATTTAGGCACAGTAGAAGTTTGAGCTCAAACTTGAGGTATTATTGCTTTCTAAGCAGAATACTTACCCCAGTGGAATTCAGATATTTTTGTGTCGATAACTGGTCATAGCCGTGCACTTATTTCTAATGGCACTCAGTTATTCTATAACTGTATTGATTCTTTTGTCATTTGTGATGGAATTTTATCTCTGAAATTGTCTGGTAGAGAGTCAGATGCCACTGCTGATCCTTCCAACAAATTCTTTCCCATTGTTAGCTCTTTCACATTCTTTATCACATTATCTAACAATCTAATACCCAACAAACAGACATACATAAAGATATGTTCAAAGCTATGGAAATTTGAAGAAGCAGAAGTTCCAAGATGAGATTATTCAAGAAATCTGAGCCCCTTTTTTATGCCTCTAAAAGATGCACAGTGCCGGAGAGAGGAAGCATTTTCTATGATTGAAACATAGGTTAGATGAGGCAGAGACTCACTCTATATAATCCGCTGTTAAAAAAGTAGTAATACTATACTATACATATCAGCTTATTCTAGGAATTCTTCGGACCCCATATCCCTCATGCTGGTTGCAAGGGATTTGGAAAATGTTCCCTTTTCCTTTTTACAGCTTTGTAAGAAAAACAAGCTGTTCATGTATTATCCTAGTTAAGATAAATCATGATTTTTTTATCTCATCAATATTTTTATTTTTATTGTCGGGGTTTCTCAAATTACATTCACAAGATCTCATAATAATATCCTTTACTCCTACAGTCCTACCCAAGATAAATCCAAATTCTCAGATATTTTGTTTGATAATTGATTCCTCCATGCCTTTTTTTCTTCTTGATATGTTATAGTCTTCCTTTTAAAAGTGTCTTTTTCCAAGGGAAGGTCAAGGATAGGTACCTAACAATTAAGGGTACAAGTAGGGAAAAGGCAAGGAAGTATGGGAACAACCAATTGTGAGACTTTTTGATAATGTGTGAGGTAGGGAGGTGACAAATCCTTTTTTTCTGCTGTTGCCTTGGCCATGAGACATGACTAAACCAGTAGGACTGTACGGGTTGGAAATTGGAAAAAGTGTGGAAAAGAATATTGAATGCTGGAAATGATTCAGTAATATAAACAGCTCATAGTAGTTTTTTCTGCATTTCTTTTAGTCTTCATTGTTACTTGCCACTTGCCATATTAATGAATGAAAAATAATTGATGCAAGACATATCACACTACCTGCATTAATTCTGCTCTCTTCATATGATTCAACTTATTTAAATATTTTCTTTTTGAAAATGAGATTCAGCGCAGCTCAAAGTCTGCGGTTGGGATTTGGAGCCATGTTGATCAGTTTTACTGATTCAGTTGGCTTCTAAGTATGATTCATTGGATCAGACTTAGAAGTTATAGGCAGTCATCCAAAGAAAATTTGAAAAAAATAAGATTTTTTAATAACTTTAATCAAAAAATAAGCTTTGGCCAAATTTTATTTTCAAAGTTTGGTACATAATCGCTATTACTAACAGCGAGTACAAAGAAATGGTCAAAATTTTAGTCAAGCTATATGTCGCTGTTACTAACAGCGAAATAAGGCTTTGACTGGTCAATGGTCAAGCCGCTGTTAGTAACGACTTTAGGCGACCCTAAATACAACAGCCTTCTTCCTCCTTTCTCATTTCACGGCTAGTTTAAATCATATAAAAAAGTCAAACCAGGTCAAGCCTAAAGTCGCTGTTACTAACAGAGACTTGACTATTGACAAGTCAAAGCCTTATTTCGCTGTTAGTAACAGCGACATATAGCTTGACTAAAATTTTGACCATTTCTTTATACTCGCTGTTAGTAACAGCGATTACGTACCGAGCCTAGCTTCGGGGCCAAAGACGCTTATTTTGGAAATAAAGTTTGGCCAAAGCTTATTTTTTTTATTAAAGTTATTAAAAAATCTTATTCTTTTTCAAATTTTCGTCATCCAAAGACAAAGTGTAGCCCATTATCTCGATACAACCTAAAATCCGTTAGCTCATGAAGTTTGCGCCTAAAAATTAATATAATTTTTTGTATGAGATTGTCTCACCGAAATACGCACCTTATACATAAATCAATAGTCCATGTAATAGAAGTACATATTTGAGAATATGGGCTTTTTGTTTGAGGTCGTTTCAACGATAGATGGTCTGAGTAGCTCAAGATAATATGAACAAGGGTGAAGTTACATGGGCGGACAAGGTGTCCTTATACCGAAAACATGATCTTTTGTATATTTACCTTTGGCCCCCTTACTAATATATGATAATAAACATAGTTTAAAGAGTGTAAAAATATAACAAAGTTACTATAACTCAATGGTTGGACTAATACATATGTAACCTAAGGTTAAGAGATTAAATTCTAACTTAAACTATTAGTTTTTTTAATAAACTAAAATTTATGTATTTTTTTGAAAAATTAATAATTTATATTATAATGTCTTAACTTTTTTTTAGAGACATACTAAGCAAATATATAAAATCAAAAATACCTAATTTTTTTTTGAAAGAAAAAAAGCACTTAATTTTTTAAAGGGGATAATTATTAGAAAGTTTTAACTCCATCTGTTGAATATAATTTTTGTTATGATTCAAATATATTTTAGTCTACATGATTTTAAAATTTTTATAATTTAACTAATTTTATATAATAAATAAACTAATTTTTATATAATAAATAATTTGCCAACAAATCAACTGTTTAATCCATCTAATTCAAAATCTTAATTTCACCTTTTTAAGTATTTCCATTACATAAACGTAAGATATAAATCCTAATCAAGTGATAGGATTCGAAAGGACTCAAACTTTATCAACGTCAAATAGCCAAAAATCAAATACACCATCATCATCATAATTCATACCATAAATCCATAATTATGAAATGCATGCGGGCCAAACTTGCCAAACTTGTAGATAATATCAACAGTAAATTCTTTGTGAGTAGAATTTGTTACATCCTAGTGACTGGGCCATTAGAAAATGACTGCAAATTGTCTTATACAATCACTTTGAAAAGTATTTTTTTTAAAAAAAAGAAATATAAGTATTTTTACTTGTTATTACTTGTATACCAAACATAAATTGAAGCTAAATATGATATTTGGCTTTTACGTGTTTTATTTTTATTTCTTTTTGTCTTATTTAATCAACTAAGCTACTTTACATCAAGTGTATATATATTTAATATTATGACTACTCCCTCCTTGAATAAATGCTTTTTTTCGTGCAAAAGTCACTATCCTTTAGGACCACGAATTATGCTAAGGTCCAATTTTATTAACATCATCATTATTATAACTATTATAAACAACTTGATGCTTTACTTTGTATGTGCAACTAATGACATTTTTTCTAGATGTAGAGTTGCTAAAATTATGTATATTTTTTTTAAAGAGGTACACATAGTTGGTAGGAAATCACTCTTGTAAGATTCTTGTAGATACTTTTTTTTTCATTAATGGCTCACATACTTCACCCTTCCTAATTAGGAGTAGGTTTGTCATATTCGGTCATCATAAACATTTGGATATATTTTTCTTTAATATGATATGAGTATTATTTTGGATATTTATGATCAAATATAGTTAGTTGATATATATAGATAAAGGTGTTCAAACCAGACTCGATAATTCGATATGTACTCAACTTTATAATTGAATCCGATTTGACTCAACATAAAAAATGGATTAACAACTTAAAAACAAACATGAATACAAGAATTGATTTTTAACTAACCCCATACGTATACCAGAAATCTACCCCATTCTCTCATCCTACTTTACTAATAAAAAAATCTTTTTTACTTAAAAGAATACTAAATTGTTTAGCAAGAACTAATTTCATATCTTAGTAGCAAAAGTAATATCATCTTCAATAATAATACATCTTTCCTCTTATGTAATTCATGATTTGATGCTCATCACCTGCTTCTGTTTTTTAGTTTCCATTTATGATGGGACTACCCTCGACAACTTTATAGTATATACTTATTTATTATTTATAATATAATATGCGAGTTGGTCTATAAAACGAAATTCTAGCTCCCTCCATATGAACATCAACAACTTAGGAATAATATAAAAGTATGTAACCTGAAACTTTACTCTTAGTGATTTTGAGTTTGCTATTTAATTATATGTATAATATTAAAGGAGAAAAAGTAATATGTGGGTGAAAAATAAAAATTAAACAAAAAAAAAATGATAGAAAACACGCTTTTTACAAAATGAAATATAACAAATTAAATGGAACGGATAAAAATAAATATGATAGCAAATCAAAGAGACGAAGATTCAACTCAAAAAGGGATCTTAGGCCATAAATTAAAGAGAATGCGAAGTTATTGTCCAAATAAAAAATTAGGGTGTCAAGAATTTATCTCCCAATCTCTTATTTTATATTAATCACATCTCTTTATCATACAAATTTGATAATTTTTAAAATGAACAATATGACCCAAAAAACTTGGGGGGCCGAGCCCTTTGTATGAAAATAAAAAGATGGTTGTTAATAATACTAGAAATACCCCTAATAGCTCATATACAAGGATAAAATAAAAAGATATATATATTACTCCCTCTTGTACTCTTCTGTAATTTTTTCTTCTTTCAATTTTAATAATATTAGTCTTCTTCCTCCCTTGTTGTTTGATTTCTCTGTTCTCCCCGTTGCTCATCCTTCTGCAAATGAATAGATCTTCAATCTTCAACATGGTATCAGAGCATTCGAATCTTCACCTATCCCGTTGGTAATCACTATTCATTGATCTCTATTTTTTTTTCCTTTTTCTTCGCATTCTCTGGTTTCTCCCGTTCATCTCTTTCTATTCCTTCCTCTTTTCTAATGGCGGCCATTTCAAACAACTCCTGCACCAAAACCCTCGACCCTATTCAAGATCCGACTTCACCCTATCATCTCCAACCCTTACAGTTGATCAATACAACCAACTCCTTTCTCTTCTTGCTCAACGTAACACTCACAGTGATTCAACACCTGAGGCTAATTATGATGATAACAACTGTCTTTTAGCTGGTAAATCTTGTTTTCTCTCTATGATTAAATCTACCTGGATAATTGATAGTGGTGCTACAAACCATATGCGCTGTGATCTATCTTTGTTTAAATCCTATATAACTATTCCTAATAACACTGATAATACCATTACCATCCCAAATGGCAATCTTATAAAGATAGCTCACAAAGGAACTGTTGTTTTAGGACCTGATCTCACTCTTAATGATGTTCTCCATGTTCCAGAATTCCACTTCAATCTTATTTCAGTTACCAAACTTTGTACTGATATGCATTGCAACCTCATTTTTTCCAAAAATTGTTGTTCTATTCAGGGCCCTTCTCTGAAAAGGCCAATCTTGCTTGGTAAATTTGTTCAAGGCCTCTACCATCTTGTTGACACATTCCCTGACTACAATCAACAGAATCTTAAAGAATCTTCTACCTCCATATGCTGTGCTGCTTCAGACATTGAACAAACAAAGCTATGACATCTTAGACTTGGTCATGCTCCTTTTCCTGTTATCAAACATATTTTTCCTTCCCTAAATGTTTCTAGCTGCATAAATACTTGTCTCTGTAAAATTTGTCCCTCAGCAAGACAAAGTAGATTTCCTTTTTCAACTAGTTCTATTAAAACACATCAAGCTTTTCAATTACTACACATGGATGTATGGGGACCTTATAAGCACCCCACATACAACAATTGTACTTCATTTCTCACTATTGTAATTAGTTGAAAATATGCATTACATAATACTCAGTAATTAGGAAGAGTTGAAAACAATTCAGTTGATGAAAATTATAAAAGGGATCGAAAGGGTGCATATCTCATTAGGGTTACATATTTTATGTAAAGGGAAATACACATGTTTTTTTTGGTTGCTTCGGTTTTGATAGGTTGTATGTTTTGTTTCTGGTAAATAATTAAATTTTATATGCCAAAAAAAACTTATGTACGACCATTTTTAAAGTTGCAAATATTTATAAAAATAGCACTTAATTATGTATCACGCACGAAAACTAAATGTATACTTTGTTTTTTATTTTCATCAACTTAATTGCTTTTCACATTTTCGCCAATTTAATTGGATTTCACAGGATGTTATTACATAGGAAACATAATATATACTCTCTCTGTTCCTTTTTGTTTGTCTATTTTACTTTTTCACGTATTTCAAAGCAAATTTTGAGCTTCGATATCTCATAGTAGCATAATAAAAATTGTAAAAATTATATATTAAAATTCTTTGCATCAAGATGAATCTAACAAGATCTCATATGAATATATTTTGTCTTGAATATATATACTTTAAAAATCAAATTTAAATTTCTCTCTCATAAAGTGGAAAAACTTAAGACGGTCTCATACAAGATATGATGTTATCAAATACAATATTTCATTAAAATAAGAGAGTATTTATTTATTTTTTTCCATAGAAATTATCCCAATGACCAAATATGCTACTATGAAGGTCTAAATGATAAATTCTTATAATTAATAAACCAATTTTAAACCATAGAGGAAGTATCTATTAGACTTGTGAGTTGTGACATTGATTGTTGGTGGGAAGCTATCATCCTAATATTAATTAATATTTGATGACATACCAGATAATAACACCAAGAATAAACATTCATATTTTTATTGATGAGAAATAGTTAAAGAAAAAGCTATAAACAAAAAAATGATGATCCCATTATTAGACTTTTAATAAAATCTTCCCAAAAAATTAAAATAGTACAAATTCATTAAAGGTGCAGTTGAGCAGTCATTAGATTGCCGAAAAGGAACAATACATAATTTTTGTTTGCAGGAAATGAACCTAATTACCTAATCTCATAAGTAACAAGCAATATATAGTAGTCAACTTCAGTTAAGATCTCTTTTTATAATATAAATCTATATATAGTAGAAGATCTTAATTGGTCAATGCTTCATTTTCTTATTATTAGTGGGTACTTCTACATAATGATTGATATAAACTAATAATAACAATATTTGAATAAATTTTATTGTTTAATGAAAAACAAATTAGTTTTAATGAGATTTGTTTTATAAAAGATATACTCCTATTAATACTATCTAATAAAAATAATTTTAAATTAAGCTTGTAAGAAATTTTTTTTTTCATTGATGCTTTATGATCACATAATACATAAATAATTAAAAAATTAAAAAAATATAGTATTTTAAAAGAAATTTGGGTTGAAAAAGATACATTTTATAAGTTTAGATATTACACATTACTAAACATGAAATAATTGATTAAAAAATAAAATGATATACATAAATAATGAGATCCGAATGAAAAGATTAAAAAAATGCTAGAAAATGGAAAAAATTAGAATAATCTAATAATGGGAAAATATATTCAATAATGGCAAATTTTCTACTTTCAATATATCAAAGACACTTGTATTTGTAAAAAATGTTTGTAAGAGAAGCATTATAAGCCAACAAATTTTATTCTATATCAAAAATTAGTTGTCATTTATTAAAACATACATCTCAACATTAAGTAGTCAATAAATTTTCGCTAAATCATCATATATTGTGAGTCTATTATTTAAAAATTTTCAACTCTATTACAATGTATGATGATTCTAATTCTATAAATTTCTGGCTAACATATTGCTAGCAAAATCATAAGTAATAATTTTAAGATGGATAAACTCTTCTTTTATAAGTTACTAACTGATTATCAAACACAAACTATTAATTTGCTACCAACTTAAATCAAAGTACATATTTACAACATATATAAATAATACTTCTATGACTAAAACTTAAGTTTAGGTAATTTAAGTATTGATAATACTAATTTTAACCCCTTTATTATATACCTTGACTTATTTATGTACCTCCACACAAATTATATAGGAAAAGAGGGAGATAGTGAGCATCAACTTCCCACTACGAAAGTTCCGATCATCCTACGGTAGCAGTACATCTTTATCCTTGTTTGTCTCCCATAATAATGATTAACCCATGTAAGAAATTTTGATTGCCTACTGATAAATTGAAATTCAAGGCTCCAAAAAGTTGTCTGATTTCATTGAATGAAGGCTAATTTATACATCATATGAGGTGGTGCAGTTTCTGTGTTATCGCCAGCCATGGATAACTACTGTGTTTGTAAGTTTCTGTTTTTTTTTTTTTTTTTTTTTTTTTTTTTTTTGATTTTCCTAAGCGTCTGATACCATGATAAATTGAAATTCAAGGCTCCAAAAAGTTGTCTGATTTCATTGAATGAAGGCTAATTTATACATCATATGAGAATAATTCTAGAATATAATTCTATATAAAGAAATCCTAATAATAACCATAATTGAGCCTATAATTGAGGAAAAAGATATTGTAAATATTCCTACAATATTTATCTTCCAAGAATAGGATATCATAATCCCAATAATATCTTAACACCTACATTTGACACTCAACCATCATTAAAACATTGTGAAAAGAAAAGTTTTACAAACTTTTTGTTTTGAGTTTTTTTATAACTTTGGTATTGGGTCAGCTTGTACGCATTAATTATCATTTATCAAAAATTCAATCAGTTGAGTTACTTTTAGGGTTTTTTTTATTTTGAATTAAATGAAACTTTTTTGTATTATTGTCTTATTATAATCTATACAAAGCCCTATCCTTTCAAAAAAAAATATCTATACAAGCCCTAACTAAAGTTTAATTGAATTAGGATACTAATTAAATGATATTAACTTTTACAAGAAGAGCATAGTAAAAAAACTATTTTTTTCGATCTAATTTGTTTTTATCAGTAGAATATGAAAAGAAACCAAAAAGAATAATAATGAAATATGAAATTCTATTAAGAATCGTTATTTATTGATTGAAATATGTTATGATTAATGTTGTTTGAAATCATAAAAGTTGGAAAAAGTATAGTTAAAAGAGGAAAAAGTTATAATAAGATTATATATATATAAAAAAAAATCAAGTAGTTTATCGGGGCTAAAAGTGTAATATCTAATATCCTTTAATTAATTAAAATAAAAATGTATTAGACAAATAGATTATTAATAATATGTATCCTCTCTTTTAATTGTTATCTCATGCTCAAACATGATTTTCAAAAATGAAGAATATGGAGTAATATGTTGATTTGAGTAAAATTTATTGTATGGACTATTTCAAAAGATTGCACCGACATTATCCAACGGCATGGTTCATAGCAATTGGCAAGAAGAGTATGATTCTTCCAACAAAGCTTTTTATCGAACGTAGAAGCTATGCTTCTAAATTTCAACCTAACTATCATGGTCACATCCAATATTTTTAATGATCTGTCTCATTAAAATTACTACAATTAAAAATTTAATTTTTTAAATATTAGAATAAAAGGATATTTTTTTTTAGAAAAGTGAAAAGAAATATACACATATAGTGAAAATATAAATTGATTGTATAGACTAAAAACTAAAAACAGTGTGTGGGCCAGATTATGATCAAAAATAAAAATGATAGCAATTTTCATTGGGATAGAGTTCAAAGGAAATTAAATTGTTGCAATTCCCATGAAATAAAAGGCATTGTTGAGAATCATAAAACTTTTATTTTTGCCTTTATGAAATTAGGACGGGTTAATTTCCTTTCCTCCTTGTAGACATAGGAAGCCTTACTTGTAAAGTCGCACTCAATTATCCGACCTTACCCTAAATGAAGAAAAATACTGATTGCTGGTTGGTTTATCTTCTCTTTAAATTACGCTATCATAATCATACTCGGTGTATCTTATTCATTGAAGCTATAATTTGGGGTTTGCAATACGATGAAAGATGACTGGTGGCAGATCCAAGGTTCGAAGTCTCAGGGGGCACCAACTAATGGACGAAATTTCAACAGAGTTTGGTTTGTAAAATTAACAACTATTTTATCATGTATAAATTTTAAATACGACATATCATAAAAGGAAATGGAACAAAATAAATCAACTGACCTAATAAAAAATGAGACAAAATTACTAAAATGAGGGAGTATTTATCATCAAAAGACTTCGGTATTAATTTTACACTTTTACTTTTACCAATGGAAAAGTCTACTCTGAAATTTAAAAAAAAAAAAAAAACGCCTAGAGGCACGTAAGCCTGTGGGCTCTAACACAGATCCGCCTCTGAAGACGACATACAACTATACCCTTTACCGAAAGAGGTTGTGGCCAATAAGATACTCGGCTCGAGAAAAACAATCAATGAAAATCAAAGGCAAGATAAGCTAGACATTACAAGTATTCAGGCTGAAAACATAAACTAGAGAAATGCAAATAACAATCACAGAGGCAATTAACAACAAACAAGGCAAATGTAAGGACACTAATTAAGTTGCTCCAACTAATTTTATTCGTATTCAAATCGGTAAAACTTGCTCAAGTCATCTCTAATTTTCTCGTCCTACATTACAATAAATTACTTTCAATAAAGGCTTTCTTTAAATTTCAAAAAAAATACTCATACTAGCTCGTCATTGGGATTTTAACTTATTTTTTCTTTTATAAACAATCAATAAGTACTTTTTTGTCAAATATTTCTGTACAATCAACAAAATAATAATCAATACTCAATATTTTTAGTTGATCAAATAAATTAAGTGAATCAATAATCCAAACAATTTGAGCCGATAGTCGATTACCAAGTATATCTTTATTTTCAAAAGTAAGTACAATTGTATTTATGTTAATATAATTTTTATTTCTACTCTCATTTATCAAAGGCGTGGTGGAAATGAAAGTAAGTGCGTAGGTGGTCCTCTCCTTGGCTAATGTTGTCACGTTAGCTAACGAAAAAAAAGGCTGTGGATGACCGATTTGAAGTTCTACTTTTCAACTCCCATGCCGACACTTACTCGACTTGACTCGATTATTTGGGAGTTTTAGTCACATGAATTTAGTTGAAGTAGGATTGAAAATTCAAATTACAATTGTGTACAATCACTCTTACTAAGTAGTAAACAATTACTGAATACTTACTTATCACTTTAAAATTAAATTAATATAAATTTTATAATAGAATTGGGGGAGGGTCATGGCCCACCCTCTCTTCCGCCTAGTGTTCGTGTTTGGTTTTATATTAACTTTGTATTATTAAATTTATATTATACTCTCCCCAAATTATAAAAAAAATATATTTTTTTTTATATTATTCACTTAATACTCTTAATTTATATTTTATTCTTAATTTATAAATTAAAATATAGTAAAGTGAAATCTTATTTTATTCGTCTCAATGCAAAAATTATTAATATCTATTTTTATAATATTTCGTTACGTATAATAATAGATATTATTTGTTATTATACGTAATGAAATATTATAAAAAATAGATATCCATGTTTTAGATTACTGGTGTCCTCGTAGATTAACTCTTTGAGTTCTTGTCATCTTGCTCCTCTCGTTTCTTTTATTAGTTTTTTTGTCCCCTTTATTTTGTAGGTGGGTCTACTTATTTTTATTAATAGGTCTTTTTAATCTTTCCCGTGTAGTTACGTCTCCGTATCTATCTTGAGCCGGGGGACTCCTTTGGCCACGCTCTTCTCTATGGGTATGAGTTGCCGCCGTCCTTCCCTCCCCAGACCCTGTCTATAGCTTTTTCTATGAGTGGGATATACTATGTTAGATGATGATAATGATGATGTATAACATAACAATAGATATTAAGCATTGAATAAATACATTGGATAATATGAAAAAGTAAATATCTCATTTTCTATGAATTAGAGGAAGTATATGTTTCTTAAATTTGCCATAATTAAAAAATAGAAGAGGTTTATGTACTCATTATTTCAAAAATAGAAAGATATATGCAATCAAAGTTTAATAGTACGTGTACCAAAATTTATTATTTTTTATTATATAAAATTTCATATTAAAAATAATCTTATACGACTAAAATTAAAGAAATTAAATGAACTCTGGAGAAAATATTTGGTTAGCTAGTGTGAATTAAGGTTAGTAAATATATAATTTGATTGCAAGTTTTGAGGGTGTTTGGAAATACCCACACGTGATTTATATTGGTGTTTAATGAGATGTTGACTAGTATCAGAGTTATTTATGGGGTAGTTTTGAGGTGCAATCGCTTAGACTCCAACTTATGAAAGGGTCTAAAATGAGTTAATCCTTATTATAAAATATTAGTTCTTTAATTATACTTTTGTACCTCATCATTATATGATGTGTACATTTATTTATCATTGGTGTGATTAAAAAAATAATTATATGATGCATAGCTGAAGAAAAAAATCGAAACTTTATACAAGGGCCCCTTTTTTAGTTTTCATTTATGACTCAAAAATTGTCAGGAACAACGTTGACTAACATATTAGTTTGGTGCCTTGGTGGACTAGTCCTTATACAATTATATAATTTCATAAAGAAACCTTATCAAATATGTGTATAGTGAACCTTTATTTTATGTGGACTTGTATATAGAAGATCGTTGATAGTTATTCAGACGAACCAATGACGGTTTGTAAAGGGGTAACTTGAATGACTCATTACCATTTTGAATTAAATATCGTAGTAAGCTTATGCATGTACAACTTTGATGACAGCTAATTCTAAAACAAATTTCAATTAAATCAACTACTCATTTTTTTTAAAGTATCTCTCACTTATTTTTTTTTTATAATAATCCTTTTTTTTTAATTCACATCAACAAACTTATTTTTTCATTTTATCTCAATCATATAATTTTTTTTCATTAACTTATATTTTTTCTTATTCTTCAATAACAAAATAAAATTACACCTAATAAATTCATAGCATGACATGGCATAAATGCAAGTAAGAGTATATATTCCTTCTTTTGTTGTAACTAACTTGCATGCATGCGCATAAAACACAATTTCCGAATTCAGAGGGTGGCTATTGCTTGCCACTTATATCCGTTAGGAATACTCCAATTTCTATTTATATCCGTCTTTTTTTTTTCCTTTTAAATTATATACATATAATTTTTAATGTTCTCATTACAGCTTTTTTAATTTTTGTGCCATTTGCTATACTATGGGAGCTGATGACCTATCAAATGGTTGGTCGGTCGGATTTCAAGTCGGGTCATCTTTGATTAGGTCAATTCTAGATCGAATCGTTATATCGGCTTTAGGGAGAATTTGGGACAACTTTACGGGTTGTTGACTTTATTTTTTTTCCTAATCATTAATTTTTTTTCAATATATATAATAATTTTATTTTGTTGTTGGTTTCAGCTAAAAATGATGATGCGGAATTAAAATTGCTGACATGTAACCGAAAATGCAAGCATGGGTTTGAAAATAGGTCAAAATGATCGGATTCGGGTTTCGATCGAGTTTTAGTCACCGGTCGAAATTTTCGAGTTATAACCAACTAATTTCCATTTAAATTTCGGGTTTTCGGATGGATTAAAATTTAAGAGGTCTATGTGGGAGTACTAAGCTAGTACAAGATACGTGTATGTCTTGTACCTTTCTCATCATTTATTTGGTCACTGCTCACTTCCTTAGTTATAATGAGACGTTCAATGTGATCTTCTATAGGAAATAGGAATACCAGGTCTCAAATTATTTTTAGAAATTCAATAAATTAATGAACAAATATATATGGATGTGGAAATGTTTAGACTATACACTATATTTTAGTGTCGGTACGTAAAGCAATTCAGCATCATCATTGTATCTAATATGCCTCGCCCATAGAAAACTATGATCAGGGTCTGAAAAGAAAAGGAAGACAGCAATTCATACTATAAAGGATGGTGCAGCCAAAGAGTCCCCTGACTCTACATTGTTCCTTAGAATGATAGATTTTTGCAACGAAAAGGAGTGAGTGAAATTGATTCCGCAAATTTACATATTACTTATTACAATACAAGCTTGGACCTTAAATGTTATTCGAAAAAGTTATGAAGATCGAAATTCTTTGAATTTAAAGTATTTGAGCAGATTTATTGAAATATGTTGGGAAATTTCACGTGGTGAATTTTGAGATTTTGGTTTTTTCTCAATTATTTTTTTATATCCATGTGGTGACCTTGAGCTTCGAACTATTCCATGTGGTAGAAAAAAATGTAAAGTTTTTGGTTAAATTAAGTACTTATTTCGACTAGATTTCGAATCATGTGATCAATTTGGGTGATCACAACGTTTTTATTTTGAAAAAATGTTATTAAGTTGGGTAAAAATAACGTAAAATTAACAAAAAAAACTTTCTTTTTGTCTACCACATGGAAAAATTAGAAGATCAAGGTCACTATGTAGATTGAAAAAAAGTTTGTCTACTACGTGGAAAAGCCGAAAATTCAGGATTACCATATAAAATTTCCCAATATATATTTAGTATATATTTTAAAATTGGATGTTATTGAAACTTTGAAAACAAAGCAAAAATTTTTTCCATATTTAACAATTTTTGAAGGAAGGATACAATTTTAAATATTTTTGTGAATTGTGTTTGTACTTTTAAAAGGATGGACAAAAGAGAAAAAATCAATAATTAAAGAAGCATTATATTGAATATTCTCTCTTTTAAAAAACACTTTTCAGCTTAATTTTAGTTCATTTTCTATAATATGAATAACGTATACGATTCACATTATATTGTTTCTTTATTCAATCACTTTGAATTGATGTTCATTACATATAATGTATTTGGTTATATACTTTATACAATTAATTAATATTAGGATGTTTGACAAATTATAACTAATAATAATAAGTTTTAGCTAATATTTAAATAAACTAAAATTGTCAAATATCACATTAGTCTCATATTGAAGTAACATACTAACATCTCCATATGTGACCATTTTAAAAGGTTGTCCAACGACCAATCCACCATACTGCTAGAAGTATAAAATAATATAAAACAAAGCTTCTAAGGACTATACTAAAATATAAATGTTATTATATCTTTCAAATAAAATTTGCCTTATTTTTTTTGTCTATTTTTTTTTTATTTTTTTAAAGATAGTCTTATTAATTTTATCTCATTACTCTATTTATTATATATTTATTTTTAAAATTTTCATTTACATATTTAATTTATATTTTTATCTCATTTATATATTTCTTTCACTATCTCCATAATATTTATTTTTGTATTCTATTTTTTGATTTTTTTACTAAATATCTGTGAGAAAAATTTAGTGAGATGAAATGAATACACTAGAATATTATTTCACTTTTCAAAAGAAGTAAGACACGAAATGATGTTCATCATTAGACTAAATATTATACTTCTATAAAGTAGTTCTAGATGTAGTGATCATGCTTCCAATTGGTGCTTAGTTGATTAAAGGAAGCCTAAATCTTTAATTTGAATTCAAAATTAAAAAGAGGGAAAAATAAATTAGATGTTCTTGGGTATACTTAACTTTTGGTTTTTAATTAGATAAGTGGTTTTTTTTATGGATTTATTGGTTGGCTTTTGTACTTTAGATTGTTCATTTATCAATCGGTTATTTGATAATGTTTAAAGCAAAAATGAAAAGGTTACAATAATGAATCAAAGATTTTTTCAGAGCCTTTTCGCTTTGTTGGCTTTTTACTCTAATAAATAATCATCAGGCAATAACTAATGTTATTAAATATCACCATCAACTAATTACTTATACAATTAGCTTAACAAACAACAAACTAAATCAGCCAACAACGATCAACCAAATGCTCACTTAAGAACATTTCGATGCATGCAACTATTTTTAATTTCTAGGTGCGATAGTACATCCCCATATACATCAATGGTTTTAGGCCTTGTTTAATTCACCTTAAAAAAAATTATTAGTAAAAATTATTTTTAATTAGTAAAAATCAATTTTAATTTATAACTAAAAATTAATTACAATTTGTAAAAATTAATAAAATCAGCTGAACTAAATATAACATTTTTTGTTATGTTAATTAATTTATAAAGTCACACTACAATAATGTTAAAGCATCAATCCTAACAATATATAATAAATGGAGTCTATTAATTAACCAAACATAAATTAGAAAAGTAGATTTGCTATAAAAAAAAGAGTAGGCTGTAGAAAATTATTTACTAATTGTGCTAGCCGCATCTTCAATAATGATCAGAAACTAGATCTGAATATTAACTATAAAAACATTAACTATGTACTGACATAGTAGTCCAATTTTTTAAAATACTTCTATACGACTACTTTCATAAATTATAATATTTAACCTTATACATTAATTATGATAAATATCTTTATGTACTAGCTACCTATAAATTAATTAATTAATTAATGAACTATAAATTAAAACCATTCCTTCATCACAACAGCTATATGAAAAATATAAAAAAGACATCTGTATAATTTATTTTTACTCCATTATTCTTTATTGTGATCATAATTGTCCTGTGTATTAGAATGTTGGAAATGATTGAACAAAAAAAATATTTTTCAAATGATAAATTACATATTATGATCTTTTTATATTATTTTTCATTATTAAATCAAATATCAAGTATATATCTTTTTAAAAATAAAGATTGATATATATCATCATCATCATCATCAATACCGAATACATCATCATCAATTTGAGAATCAGGTTCAGTAACTACCTCTTGAGGCTCACAGACAACCTCTTGTTCACTAGATGCTTCAGACAAGGTAGGGGAAGCCTTAGGAGGAAGTAGTATTAGTCACAGACTGTGTAAGCCAGCTCAAGTCATCACATATAGTCTCCCCCTGAGGATGAGGCTGGGAGTAAAAATAGGAGTTTTCAAAAAAGTCATAATCCATTGTGGTATAAAGTTTAATCTGAGTAGGATCAAAGCAGCGATACCTCTTCTAGTTAACACCATAACCCACAAAGATACACTTAATAGCCCTGGGTTCAAGTTTATTTCTAACAAGTTTGGGTAAATGGACATATACTACACACCTAAAGATTCAAGGAGGTAAGGAGTGAAAAGAGGGAATAGTAGTGTGATCATGGAGGGTTTCAAGGGGGGTTTTGAACTTAAGGGTTTTGGAGGGTAGTCTATTGGTGAGATATGTAGCAGATGCAATGGCTTCGGGCCAAAAATGAGGTGGGACATGGGCTTCAAGCATAAGGGCTCGACTGATTTCCAGAAGAGTACGATTCTTTCTTTCAGCTATCCCATTTTGTTGTGGTGTATATGGACAGGAAGTTTGGTAAATGATTCCATGAGTGGTGAAGAAATTTTTCATATGTTGGTTTATGTATTTTCCCCCATTGTCAGATCGAAGAATTTGAGGCTTAGTCTTAAATTGGGTAACAATTATATTATAAAATTTAACAAAAGCATCAAATACTTCAAATTTGTGTTTCAAGAAATACACCCAGCTCATCTGAGTACAATCATCAATAAATGAAACAAAATATGAGTAACTGTATTTACTAAACTCAGGGGCAGGGCCCCAAACATTAGAATGTATCAAAACAAAATGTTCACTGCTATGACTCTGACTAGGAGAATAAGATTGTTTATGAATTTTTGCAAGGACACATGCTTCACAGTCTAGGGCAACATTACAATTGTTTAATGATGGAAAAAGACGCAGATACCCTACTGACAGATACCCTAGACGTCGATGCCAAGTCTATAATTGATGATTGGAGAACCCATGAGCAAGCGAAATGTGTCCCTTTTGAATCGCCTCGTCCACATAGTACAGGCCATCTCGTTCAGTACCACACCCAATAATCCTTCCTGTCTGAGTATCCTGCACAACACAATCAGAAGAAGTCATAAGCACAGTACAGTTCAGTTCCCGAGTCAATTGACTAATAGATAACAACTTATGAGACAAGCTAGGAATAAGGAGACAATTATTTAATTTTAGAGACGGAGAAATAGTAACGGGCCCAGACTGATCGACACTCACACATTCCTTATTGGCCGTCTGAATATAAGTGCGGGTTTTTTATTAGTGGATAAAAGGTCGTGAGGGTCAAATGTCATAGTATTAGTGGCCCCGCAATCAAATATCCACTGGGATGGAAAAGGCTTACACATAAGGCCAACTTTGTGGATCATAGGTGAGGTTTTAAGTTGTGGGGACGGGTGGGTTTTGGACGGGTGGGTTTTGGGCTTTAGGGTTTTATGTAGGGTTAGGGGATTATAAAAGTGTTGTTTTTGGAAAGTTTGCATTTGTCCCTCTCCCCCTTCTCTCTCTTTTGGTCCGTCTCCTTCTTTCTCCTCTACCTGTTCACCTGTGTCACCATTGTTGGTTTCCTTAGCTTTTGTGTTGTGGGTTGGTTCATCAGTCGACATGCTCGCGATGTGGAGGGCACCAGTGACCATGTTAGCCTTGCCGCTAGCCTTGTTTGACTGAGCCTTGGTGGGTCTTTCCGTTGCCGGTGCTCCTCCCACCACTCCGGGTAGCCGATTAACTTGAAATAGCCTTTCTTTATGTGACGGCTTCCTCCACAGTAACTACACTTGAGGTGAGTCTTATCCTCCATGTCACGCGGGGATGAACAATCTGACCGGTGGTGTTTAACGACCAACCCACTTCCGATTTCTGAGGGATTTTTTCCCGATGATGAAGCGTGGGTCATGATGCCACGCCTTGAAGTCTCACGCCTAATTGTAACATATGTCATTTCAACTGTTGGAAATGGGTCTTGATTTAATAAGTCTCTTTTTTCTTTGTCAAAGGTCTCGTTAATTCCGGCCAAAAACTGAAATAAACATTGTTTTTGAATGAAAGTGTTGAAGATTGTGATATCTTCAGCATGTATCATCGGGTTTGGTTGCCGTCGATCCATCTCCTTCCAAATTGTGGTTAGTTTTCCATAAAAGACCTCCAAAGGGTCTCGATTCTGTTTTAGACTGTTGGCTTGAACTCAGATCAAAGATCTGAAGTTCGTCCCATCCACTGCTCAATAGGACTTCAATCCCTTTCCATAAGTCCCTTGCAATAGTGTAATCTAAGAACTGGTTTATGAGATCTGTGTCGATATTTGAGATAATCCATGACAAAACTATCGAGTCCTTATGCTTCCATGTTCTATAATTGGGGTCCGAGATGCTAGGAGGATCGTCTATGATGTGGCTGAGACGTCCCCTGCATTCTAAAGCTATCTGCATCATTTTACACCAAGTTGTGTAATTTTGGTAGTTTAGTTTTTCGGCCAATTTTAATTCTGGTGATATAGTTTCAAGGGTTGTGTTTGGTTTGTGCATCTGTTGAAACAGTTTGAACATATGTTCCATCTGTTCCATGGTTATAAGTTGTTTTGGGTCGGTTTCTGCCATTGTTTCAGATGAGGTTGTTTATGGTAAATGATGATGACAAAAGGTGTTGTCGGTCCCGGAAAACACCTTTCGCTCTGATACCATAAAGAAAAGAACAAGTGGATTTTTGTATAGATTAAAGATGAATACGCAGTTTGTATTACTTTTAATCACAATTACAACTCCAATATATACACAGTCTATGAGCTAATTGAGGAAATACTTAAACTAGGAAGACAGAAATTGCCTTAATACATTCGACTAATTAGAACAACTAAATATATGCAGATTCATATAATAATATTCTCACAAATCATAATTTTATATATATATATATATATATATATATATATATATATATATATTTATATAATTTGTGAAATAATAATAGGTGGTATGAAGTTGGAAAGTTAGACAATGAGGTGGAGTATTAAGAATCATCAATGTAGTGAATTGTAGTGTTAGCATCAAGACATCGCTATGTATAGCAACATTTAGAGATTAAATAAAAGATGAGGCCATGAAGGCGATTGAGTTAACACATTAGATAGAGATATATTAAACTATATTATTTGATATAATTATCTTTGGTAAAAATATTATTATTTGATGATATTAATTTGCGAACTTTAACTCTTAATTTTATTATTTGATTAATACATTATCTATATATTAAGATATGTCTCTTCACATTTTTTACATGAATAATATTCATATTTCGTGATAGTTAGTAAAATGGTTACTTTTTAGTGAAAATTCTTATATAAAGAAGGTTTTTTATGATAAATTATCATTGCTTTTTTAAGTAAAAAAATATAAAAGGTGATTTTAAATATAATTCCTATTTTTCATAAAAAGGAATTCTTTATGAATCATCAACCTTATATTATGATGGTACATGAGAAAACTTAAAGTACAAGAAAAAATAATTATAGAACTAGGTAAAGCCTAATTAATGGAGTCTAATTTTGGATCATAGTTTTGGTTGGGATTTGACAAATTAGTTAAAGAAGAGACTACTATGAAATAGAAAGGTAGCCATAAATTAACCATATGAAATTTGGTTGCACTCTTATGTATGTTTGCAAAACAAGACAGTAAATAATACTTCCTCCTATTCATCTTAAGTGTCTCATTTACTTTATACACTCTATCCAATGTATTTATTCAATTCTTAATAAATCGAGTTATGTATAATTAAAAATTATAAAAAGTTGATATTAATAATCTTTACATCAAAACGAATCAAATAAGATCCCACATGACTATGTTTTAACTTATATATTAATAATAAAATGCAACTTAAGAATGATAAATGATCAGTGTCTCAAAAGTAAATGGGACACCTAAGCTGAATAGGAGGGAGTATCAAGTTATCAACTTTATAAAAATCTTGTATAAATTTAGTGGCGAATCAAATCGAGTATTAAATGGGGTAATAGCACACATAATATAATATTAAAATATAATCATCAACACAATAGCTATAAATTAGTTTCTTAAAATGAAAAAGAAAATAAATATAAGAATAAAATGTGACTCATGGATACAAAAGGAATAAAGTAATGTAAATACAAAAATTACAAAATTAAATAAAACTATATATATATATATATATATATATATATATATATATATATATATATATATATATATATATATATAATACTAAAAAAAATAGAAGTAACATTTTTGATACCCCTTCTTAGATTACGGAATAGACTTAGCTCATACTACGGTGATGTGCACGTTTTTACTTAAAGAGTAGAATTAAGTGATTTTAGTTAAAAATGAGAGAATATCATCCTTGACGCACATAATTTTAGTGTGAGTTAAGTCCATATAAGACTTAGTCGAGATAATATGATTGTGATATGCAATTAATGAGATCCTCAATTATTATTTTAAAATCATAATTAGTTGAATCTCCTACGTCAAAATGAGAAAAAATAATTAATTTACTTATTAATAGTGAAAATTAAACTTTTATCAAGCACCATATATGTATACATATTGTGGCATAGGAGGGTCGCCATGTATCACACATATATAGAAGTTTCTTGTCGATAAAACACTCAAATAATATGCTAATAAGTACATGATAGAATTCTCAAAAACTCGATCATTCCTTAATTGTAAAGCATTTAGCAAATGGGATATTCTCCTTAGCTGATATTATCGATTTTTAAAATTTGTTACAGAGTATTAAAAAATTGTTACTTATCAGGTTATCAACTCAATTAAATGTTTATTAAAATTTTAAAATTTGTTTCATATACTCTATTACGCCCCTCTCGACCACTAGCTCTCTCGGTCCTCCTACATAGTGTTAAAATTTCACTTGAAATAAAACTAAGGTGAATGGAATTTAGAATTGTGACCTTTCTATTACGTCGACTTCTCATATATCATATAAAGAGTCTAACTCAACCAAAATCCCTTAATATTACTTTCATCAAAATTCCTTAATATAATTTTTATTATGGAGCCAACTCAAACATACACAACAATACACAAAAGAGTTATTCTTGTAAGTATTCTTGTAAGACGATCTTAAGACAAAGATTAGAGTTCGTAAACTAATAATTATATTAATTAGACTATTCAATCCGTACATAAAAAAAACATTTAACGATGAGATCGTCTTACTTACACAAAAATATGTGTTAATAAAAAAAAGAAAAGGAAAAATCCCAAGAACCTAAAATCTCAATATTCTTTGTAGGACCACCAACTCATCCTATACAAAATTCCTTCACATCTTCTGATACACACCATATATTTACAACCATACTCCCTCCCTAAGTTGTCACCCATTACATAAAAGTCAAAAAGTTTAATTAAAATACCTCCATTTTCCCTCTCATCCCCTCATTTTTCTCTCTTTCTCTCTCTACCTTCCATTGAAATCATCGCATACAAATACCCTTGATGAAGCAAACGCCTGAATTTTTTGGTCCCAGCCATTTCTGGGTTTCTCATTTTCTTATAAAAATAAAGTATTTTAGAAATAGAATAATAAAAGAAAAAAAAAAGCATTAACTTTTTATCATGATTAAAAGTGGGTACACTCAAAATTAGCTGCAAATTATTTTCGGCAACAAAAATTTGTGTCAGATTCTTTCTTCTTGAAGCAATCTCAAAAAAAAAAAAAACATTGTCGATTTTTTGTGGGTCCAAGTTAATTTTTATCAACAGCAAAACCCAACATTTGTCAAAGTTTTCACCTTTTGCTTTATTTGCTGTTTACCCAATTTGTTTTCCTTTTTATTATTCTCTCTATATTACTTTTTTTCTATTTTGATGATCAGACATTAATGGAGAAGTTACCCACATGGGATTTGGTACATTAGATAATAGAAGTAGAAAAGATGGTCAGTGTTGAAATATTGGAAAACCCTTCTATTATTTGGGATTGAGACCTTTTTGGTCGGTTTTAGTATTTGATTTTTATTTGTACAAAGTAATAAAAGTTGGGTTTTTAAAATTCAATTCTGGGTATAATGATTATAGTCTTGAATTTTTCATCTTGAAATTTGGGATTTGGTAAAAGTTGCAGTACTATTTTCTATTGGTGTGTTGAATTGGTGAATCCTGAATGAATGGTGTTTTTAACAATGGAGGAGATTTGAGTACTACCCAATTTCTTGATGTTTCTGGGAATTCAAGGTTGAATCTTTTTTTTTTTTTTCATTTTATTTTAATTTTATTATGTGATTGATTGAAGAATTGGTTTTTTTGTTGGTAACCCATTTGTGAAAGTTTGGGGTTGCATGAAGAAAGATTACCTGAATTTGAGGGTTTGGCATCTTTCTTTTTCCAGTGAGAAAGTGTTGTGTATGGAAGTTTTGATTCCTTGCTATCAAAGTAAGCTTTTTCCAAGTGGGAAACTGTCTTGTGAAGGTTTGATTGATTCTTAGTGGGAATTTTTGATAACCTGGCTTGAATCACACCTTTTCATTGTTGGGTTTAACTATTTTTATTTCATAAGGTAATGGCATTTCTTCATCTCTATGTCTACTTATTTGTCCAGTATTTGTTCTTGTAGTTCATGTTTTTCTTTTTCTTGCCTGGGTGGTTCTGAGCATATGCAAGATATCCGACTGCATACATCGGGCCTCAAATATTAGCTAATATTAGTTTAATCCCTTTTGTTTTAGTTTATTGTGTATTTTTTCTCCGGCCCTGATTGTTGCTTAAGTTTTGGAAAAGGAATCTATGCTTGTTCATCTTCACAAACAACTTCAGGGTATTGAACTTTGATTTGATTTCTAATTGAGATTAATCAATTAGAACTGTTAAACTACTTATAATTTGCTTGCTAAATGGCATAATACTCTACTTGGTCAATGCTTGAATCTAGTTATCACTCTCCTTCATTGATGTTTTTTGATTGTTACCTTGTTATAGATACCCAACTGTTTGAGATCATTACGTTTTTTTTTTCTTGTTTACAACTGTTTGCTTTAGGAAAAACTTTGCATAGATTATTCAGACTGTCTTATTTTCATTGTAGCTATAGCTGCATTCATGAATAATAGGAATGATTTATGATGATTTATGAATGGAGAACTCATGTGGACAATCACTGGAACTAATCTATTTGTTCATGTAGCCGACTCTAATCTTTTGGGATTAAGGTTTTGGCACTGTTGTGTGTATATTAGGTGGATGTTTGGAAAGAGCTTCTCTAAATAGCTATTTTACTACATGTGTTTAATTGCTTTGTTCTTTTATGTGGATAGGCAAACCATTCTAGTTGAAGGTACTTTCTTTTCACTATGGCAAAGAAATCGAGAAAACGGGTTGCAAGATATCAAAGGGATCAGTCAGGATGTATGTGGAGTTTGATTAGTATGTTCGATTATCGCCATGGTCGATCCTCTCAAAAAATGCTGCCTGATAGGAAGCGTGGGAGTAAGCGATTAGATGGTAATATTTTCTGTCTTTTGAGTATTTTTAGTTGTTATCAAATTGGTTTTGCTGCAAAATTCTGAAATCAGCTTAGTTAAGATAATTTTATGATCTCATAGTGAACCATACTGTCATTAAACTGAATGATTTATATGTGCCGTTCACTATTCATTTAATGAGGATATGATATCAAAAGATTTCTCATGTGTAAACAAACTGGAAAATTAACGTCTATTTGTGAAAAATGTAGACCAGTATGAGTGACCAAAGTCTTTTTGTGCTCTTTGCAGGACCTGCATATGCTAATATTAAGCTCGAATCGTTGACTGATTCATGTGAAATCTGTAATGATATCAGTGTAAGCTTGCCCTCTTTTTTCAATCCTTTATGATTTATGTCCATGGTTGTTTGTAACTAGCGCGATTTGTTGTAGGTTAAATATTAGTTTTGTGCTTGGTTTACATGTTATTGATGACTTACCTGATTTTGGTGAGGCCAAAGCTTTTTATTCTTTGGTTTGGGATTATAATGGACTATATTAAAATGACTCGTTAAATCACGTGCACTTATTTATGTTAAGTTGCCGATGATGTTTGCTAACATGGGTCAATCGGACACAACCTTTTTGTTATTACTAACATGGATAAGATTGTGTACATCTGACCCCATGAACCCGGCTTGGTGGGAACCACTTAATGCCATTGGGGTGATGGAATTTTGTTATTGATGGTTGTGCGCATCTTTTAGGGATCTGTCCAGCTTGAAACTTCAGCAAGCGACAATGCAAAGTTGAGTGTGAAAGAACTAATGGAGGAAGAGATGCTCGGTGAGCAAGATCAGAAAAGGCAAGAAAGCATTGCTAATGGGGAAACAAAACTGAATACCTCAAGTGAGGGAGGTCATATAAAAAGGAATCGTCGGTGGATGAAAAACAAAATGTCGCTTGATCTAGATGCTAATGGTTTTGTTGCTGCTGATCAATTGATTGGTGGAAAGCCGCCTAGTCACCGAAAACACAAATCCTGTAGTAGTGTTGACCTGAATGTAATTGTGGAAGAACTCTGTAGTAGGATTCACCCGAAAGATACTAGTTGTTTAGAGTATGCTCGCGGGGTTGAACATGCTCAAAAACCCGTCGAAGATCCTTCCGTCTTGGAGAACAAATTGTGGGAGGCAACCAAAATACTAGTGAATCATTTTACTAATGAAAATGGGTGCTCCAAAGACGGTAAAATTCAACCTTCGAAAGAACTCGTAGACGCCCTTCAGGTCCTGAATTCAAACAAAGAGTTTTTTTTGAAGCTGCTTCAGGATCCCCATTCTCAGTTGGTGAAACACATACAAAGTTCACAGGATATTCAAGTCGAAGAAGGTAAATTCAAAGTGCTGACGGGGCCTGATGTGTCGGGACAAGATATCGGCAACGCTAAACAACATAACTACTTCTGGAGGAGGTTTAAGGGCGTCGAGAGGAATTCATCTAAGAGAACTAATTCGTGTGAAGATATTAGCAAAATTGTTGTTTTAAGACCGGGTCCACCGAATGCTGGAAATTCGGACACAGGCACCCCTTGCAATTCATTGCCAGATTCTCTGAAGACTACTGGAGATAAAGGTCAAACTGAGAGAACCGTTTCTCCGTTTTCATTCACCGAGTTTAAGAAAAAGTTGATACATGCCATGAGGAAAGAGAATCATGGGTTGTCAGATCGACAATCGACCAATCGAGAAAAGAAAATTGGTGGAGAAACGATGGGAATGGCTTCTCCTAGTAGAGATCACTTCTTTATCGAAAAAGTTCCGAAAGCTTTGGTTGGCAACAAGGTGGACAAGACGGGAAAACTGAAAGATGAAGGTGTTCTTACTCCGGAGCAAAGGGTATCCAACATCTACATTGAAGCTAAAAAACATCTTGCTGAAATTGTAGGGAATACCGACATCGATGGGAATAATCCCGGAAAAAGAAGGCCCAGGTCTCTTGGGAGAATTCTTGCTTATTCTGGTTACAATTCTCCTATTTGTAGTCCTAGAACAAAGGGAGAACTGAGATTGCCTCTTAACGAAGAATCCCAGACGGGAGTTAAAAAAGCGTTCCAAGTCGTTCAAGTCAAGCAAGATTCCGAAAACGAACCATTTGTAGCTGCCAACAAACATGAAGTCGAGAGTCGTGTTGGTGAACCTAGTATCACTGACGAGCTTCTTCATGGGATCAATATCGGAAAACCCATACAAGGCGATGCGATTCCTACTTCTGAAGGTATACATTTTCCTTTCATTTTGAAAGTTTTGTATTGTGGTTTTCATTGCTATAGAACGCTCAGTGCGGCCGCTTTCCATTTCACAGACTCTCTGAGATCTGCTCATGTGGAATCTCGGCAAGCAAATGAGCTGACAGAAATATCTTCCAAACCAAATTTGTCACTTTTCTTTACCGACAGTGATCAAGTAGATTGTTCCTCGACATGTTCCGACGAAAACTTGAACCAAACAAGCTTGAAAGAGGTAAATACATCATCCTAAATACATTTCTCTCAACTCATTGTTCCTGGTTATAAAATTGAACTTTCTATTCGGGTTTTCTGCAGGACATATGTGAGGAGAATGAACCGTCGTCTTCTTCGAATGCATCAACACTTATTTGTAAAGTGAATGGGAACGGTGAAGATCTAGATACTGCAAGCGATGCAACAAGCAAGCCTAGTCCCATATCTGTGCTTGATCCAGTTTTTCAAGACGATGACATCAGTCCTCCTGGCAAAAAGTACTCAAACGGTAAGATTTTTTTCCTAAAATGCTAATGAAATTAGGTACATAAGGTTGAATCAGTGTCAAATGATTTGTTAATCGCGAATCGAAAAAAGCGAATTATGGTCGGTTTTAGGCTACTTTTGAACCATTTTGAGCGAATCGCGAATTCAAAGACGAACGAACTATCGAATTATGTTTCACTGGGTTGAATAATCAAAATGACCCATTATGCTGTTTGGATTTTTAGATATACAGCCTATTCAACCACGACAAATACGATTCGGAGAAGAAATATCAGAAACTTTAGAAAAAGTTCCCAGCTATAGGATTTGTGCGACTGATGAAAAGTATACAGTTGAGTTTGTTAAAGATGTGGTCCAGATGTCCGGCTTAACTTGGGACGAGCTTCTTCGAAGGTCTCTTTTTGAAGAACATCTCGTATACCCATCATTGGTTGATGAAATCGATTTTCTTCCTGACCTGCTTACTTGTGACTTCAATGCTCTCTTTGATCTAATCACTGAAGTTCTAATCGAGATTTGTCGGTTGAACTTTGGCTGCATGCTATCACTTGCAACGCCGTATATTCAACCAGAGTTGAAAGGAAAAGACCTCTTTACTGAGTTATGGAAAGGAGTTGACTGGTACTTAAAGC
The DNA here is from genome assembly GCF_026212465.1 of Amaranthus tricolor. NCBI lineage: Eukaryota > Viridiplantae > Streptophyta > Magnoliopsida > Caryophyllales > Amaranthaceae > Amaranthus > Amaranthus tricolor. The sequence continues at coordinate 417,254 of NC_080050.1, read as the reverse complement.
TTGAAGCTCCGTCTCGTACACTAGACCAGATTATCGCGAAAGACCTGGAAAAAACCGAGAATTGGATAGACGTGCAGCTCGATTGCCAAAGTATTGGTATTCAGATGCAAGAGGCCATTCTTGAGGATATAGTGGAAGAGGCGATATTGAGCTTTTTTGTAGCCGAAGCAAAGGAGAGTGTCGTAAATGTTGACGTATAAATGTGAACATCTTCCTTTCGGGGGTTTCCTTTGGAATATCGGGCAGTCTACAAGCTAACTATACATCAGAAGTTCCGAAGTGCAAATCTACCTGAATAACCGTCATTCGCAGACTATACGTTGTTTCCCGGAGTTATCTCTGACGACAGTAATGCTGTATCAAGTAACTTCTCACAATCTTACTGTAATAACTGACACAACAGGTTTTCTAGTCATGATGGGTTCATTGCTGAGGCGTTAGCCGATGCACTCGAAGCCGTGGGAAAATTTTTTACTGTTTGAGAAGCTTTTTTCTTTAGGCTTTGGTGTGTGTAGAGTGTAGAGTTTTGATAGAGGGTGTGCTGGTTTATAGTTCTTGTATGTACATTTTTAACTTGGGTGTGTGGAGTTGGCTGATTTTAGTATCTTTCCAACTCCTCTTGATTCTAGTAGCCACTTCTATATATTAAAGAGTGTATGTAGCAGTGTATGTGTATTTAGAAGAATAAAAGATGAAATGAAAAGAACTATTACACATATTTTAAGTATTTTTTTGTTCCTCTGCCTTTTTCAAGTCATGTCAGGCCTAGGCATGATCGGCCGGTAAAATTTTCCGGCAATATACGTTTTAGTTGGGATAGGTAGGTATATGAGTATAAATTTGGTGGTACTGGATGGATATGGTTTTAAGATTTTATTTTTTATGGATAGTTGATAGATGGTAAGTATGAAGTCTAATCCGCTCCATACCTACTTGGCTCAAACCATCGTGATAGGTATATTCAATTGGCTATAATAAGTAAGCTGATGCGAATAAGAAAATTTTACCTGTCAAGGGTCGTTAATTTAATTCTCAACATTGTCCTTTAAGTGTACCAATAACTAAAGAAACTTAAACTAGGAGTACAATAATTGTTGATATTTTAATAGGTATATACTATACACTAATTATGCTTTTCACCTTGGTTAGGATTTGGAAAGAACAATAATATAAGTAAATCCACTTGAGTGTTTATAAAAACTATTTAAAAAAAACATTACTTAGAATAATCTAATTTTGCTCATAATTCTCCTATAATAATCTTACCTATTGATTACCATGAACAATTTAAGCTTTATGGTTTATTTTTTTAGAGTAAACCTGGTAATCAAATGACTTATTACCGGATATGGACAATGTGAGTGAATTCTTCATGCAGAAGCATGTAATGACGGATCTTTTGCATCATAGGTGTCGGATTTGCAATCAGATTCTTCCTGCATTCAAGCAATTCAGCAAAGAGTTCCCAAAGCTTTCCTTTGTATATGCTGATATAGACGAGTGCCCCGAGACCACTCAGCATATTCGCTACACACCTACATTTCAATTTTATCGTGATGGTGAGAGGGTTGATGAGATGTTCGGGGCTGGAGAAGAAAGGCTACATGATCGTCTTTGGTTGCATTCTTAACGTTAGTTATCTTCGTTTCACCTGTACGGTATATTCTGAAGCCGCCATAGCCAAAACAAGCATTTTTAGCTAATTTTAGAACATTTATGTTTGTTATTACGTGCAAGTGTTTTGAAATTTGAAGTAACTCATGTCTTGGCCTTGCCCCGAAAGAACATAAGCCTTGTAATCGTACGTTATAGATTTGTTCCTACTTTTATAGATGACAATTGAAACAATGATAGTTCAGCTTGGCTATGCTTCATCATATCATGATGCCCAGTATCCCGCTCATAGAGACTATGAGCAGGGTCTGGGGAGAGAAGAAAGACGGCGACCCATATCCATAAAGGAGGATGCGGTCTCCGACTCTAGCGTACTTACATAAAACATGCTTCTAGTGTACCTAGCCATGCACCGTAACCAACATGACAAGAAGTTAATTTTTCTTCTATGATACATCATGCAAGTATTGAGCTTAATAGAGTATAACAAAAGACCACAATGTTAAACTCTTAATCTCAAATACGGAGTAGTGTCAACTACATGAAACAAACTGATTAACGATATATAAACTGATCAATGCGAGATATCGTTGGCAAAAAAGATCCTACTTTTTTTGAGCTTATAATACTAATTTACAATTGAAAAAATTAATTTATTGTTCATCCACGTATATTTTCTCTTCAATCTATTCTTATATTTTTCCATTGGCTCCTTCAAATCTTAACTATTATGTTTGTCTTCATTCTTACTATCCACATTGTTATTGACCTATCTTTCCCTATTCTAAGTTCATTACAGTTTCGAAATTTCACTTTTTTCATGGGTGAGAGTGTAAGTTTCAAAAATCAAGAATGTGTCGTATATATCAGATTTTCTGATTAATGGAAAGGTCCACAAAAAATTAGAAAAATCATCAAGTATATGTGTTAAGATCCATCATTTCACTAAAATTAATTGTACATTTATAGATTAATGTAATTGCAAATAAATCAAAGGGATCTAGCCTTGTTTGGTTGGGAATTGGATGTAAGTCACAATTTTGAATATTTAAGAATTTTATTATTTGTCAGGAAAATCTTTATCTAAATGCAAAATATATTAGTATGACTTTTCTCATAAAAATCTACCAAATTTTAAATTTATCTTTTGTTTGTGTGAAAACACATAACACATGCATTAATTTGAATCCAACTTGTTTCATAATTTATAACACTACCCCTAGTTTTAATTAGTTGTTATATTTGCATAGTAACTAGTATTCATTAATCGAGATTGTTTTAATTTTTAGTCTTTATATTATTATGAAAAAAAATTCAAATTGAATCCCGTTAAACTCGTATCAGTGCACAATCAAAGTTATTAATTTAGAGAAAAAACAATACAATAAATAACGTGAAAACAAGAATTGTCCCAAATAATTAAAACCGAGGCAAATATGTAATAACTAGTTTATAACCTGTGCTTGGCACATATAATAATTTTTTATCCATATGTAATTATTTGATCGATTTACCTACCTAATGTAGCTTTAAAGATGTAATGCTAATTCCTATAATTAAAATGTTACCCTTACAAATTTAGGGGAAAAAAAGTGATTATAAACTACGTACTAACATTTGAAAATTTAGTTTTAGCAAATACATATATACTAAGTAACTGAATCTTGTTTCAATTGTAGAACAAATACTATTTTTTTTGATAATGATCTAGTTCGATTCTCATTTAATTTTTTCGCAATTCAGTAATTGAAAAAAAAAATTAAATAAGAGTATAATTAAGTATTAATATTTAATATTTATATACATTTATTATGAACCTTCCCACCTAGGTTACGAATTTAGACAGAAAAAATATCAAGTCACTCCATCAAAGACTAGAGAGTAGAGAGTTTACAAAAGAAAATAGAAAAAAAAGGAAAATCCCTTGATTTTACCTTTCTCTCTTTTTCGTCTCCGTCTCGACAATTTCAATTATTTCTCTCCTCCGCAATCTTCCCTTTTCCCGTGCTTGTCGTTGATTTCAAAAACCCAAAATTTTCTTGTTCATAATCACAGTCAATTTTCCCTATCGGGATTCATTTGATTCAGCATCTTTGAACTTATCGACGAAAAATCAAGTAACTTAAAACCCTAATTTTTTCGATTGTTGGGTTACTCACTTGATCTTCATGTTTGGAAACCCTAATTTTACCTAGGGTTTCTGATTCGGGAATTTTTTAGTGTTGGGGGATTAGGGTTTAGGATTTCAGCTGGAATTTCTGTTTTATTGGATTCAGGTGAATTGATTTTGTCAAGGTTTAATCTTTTTTGCTAAAGTATGTATTTTTTTTTGCGTTTTAATTTTTTTTTTTGGATGGAGTTGCAGAAATAATAGTTAGGTGAATGGTGGACGCAGTATGCTGCTGATAGTTTGGAGAAATGCACCGTTATCATGCTGGTAGTTGCGCTAGTGCTGTTAATAACAACACTGCTCTTGGAGGTGTTTCCAGCAGAGACTCGAGTGTTCGAAGTGATTCGTCATCGTTGTCTTCGAATTTCTCTGTAAACTCGAGGTATATTGCATATTCTTTGCATTTGAATTTATGATGAATGCTGAAGTCATCACCCTTACCCTCGAAAAGAGCGAATCTTTGATTGTTGCTAGTGGAAATGTTTTCTCGTCTCTTTGCTATTTGGAGATCATTGAACTTAGATTTGCTTGGTAGTCTTTTGGATGTACAATATTTAAAAGTATTGATTGATTGCTCTAGAATTGCAAAGTTTGCGTGTAGCTATGTTGGAAAGTTGATGGCCACTTTACTAGTCAGATTTCGTGAGATTAATCTTGAGTTGGTTGTGGTCTGATTTTGAGGTCTGGCAATGGAATATGTGGTTGGTGCACCAAGTTCTAAGACTATTAGCTATGTATTATGGATATTTTGGATGTGCTCGTCTGGTGTGTTTTTTGAGAAGCATTCCAGTAATGGCTGTGTACTTCGGGTGTTGTTAAGGTAGAATGCAGATTTAGGTTTAGATTGAGCTTTCTCGCTTTAAAAATAGGAGAATTTTTCTGTTAATGAACTCCACTAGTATCCAAGATTAATATTGAACTTCATTCAACAGTACCTAGATGATTCCAAAAAAATTTTAAGAATCGTTTGTGTTAGAGAGGTGGTTGGTGTTGACTTGCCGTGGACACTACTCTAGTTGTTTGGTGTTCAACTTTGTCATTTTCCCGTTCTAGGTCTAGGGTTGAGAAGGGCCTGTCATGTTTGATATTAATTGATGTGCTAGTTCGTAGTCTCGCGTTGTGTCCCATCTTTCCATAAGTTATTATGGTAAATTTGTTCCGAGGCATTTCTTTATCTTTTTCTTGTCCTCCATATGTTGTTGCCTTTGCATTTTGGGTGAAGTTGAACTAGCAGGCTATGCCCTACGTCAGATTGTGCTTTGATTTAAAGATTTCCTGATTTTTTATTTAGTACCCTAATGACTTAAGATGTACTTGTGCCTGTCTATGCTTTTGATATATTTCATGGCTTGTATTTATTGAATAGCTTTAGCTTTTAAGTCACAATGAGGCATTTGTGACTTGGGGACATTACATAAATAGGGTCTGTTCTTTTCCAATAAGATGAAAAGCCTCTGATTGTTTCCAAACTGCTGAACTCCGTCAAGTTAGAATGTGCTTCATCTTTGGCTTGATTTATTTTTAATGTGAAGATCTCGCTTATTTTAAACTTATAATTTATTGTTTTTAGATTAAAAAAAAAATTCTCAATCAGACATTGTTTTCAGTTGGATTTTACATTTTTTGATTTAATTTTAGCAACAAATAACTTTGTTTTCTGATAGTTCCTCTGTAAACTATGAATCATTTTGAAATTCTCATGCCTTGCTAGTGAGAAGTGAGAATTTATTTGTAATGTCAATATTTGGACTTGCCAATTGCAGATTATAATGTTAGGTTATTTAGTTCAACCTTTTCTATTTTGTGATGAAATTCATGCTGAATTTGTTTAAATCATGAATCTTTTATCAAAGCTAGGCGATAGAGTTTCTAATATATAAGTGCAATTGGATTATAGGAATTTGGAAGGCATTTATAGGGGAGAATCTAGGCCATGGGGGGAATATTTCATTAAAAACCTGTTTATATTGAATTGTGTAACATCTATCACAAAAAGTGGCAGCTAAGTTAGTTTGGTGCACATGTAGAGTTAAGTGTTTACATTTAATCTTAGGCCATTTGAATGTTTAGTTTTTTATAATTGTGATTGTTCAAGAATTGTGTTTAAAGACAATGGTAATACAATATGGAATCTCATTAACCTTATAACAGTAAAATGACTCCTGCCTTGGCGTGTAAGGGGTGTGGTCGTGTTGGATTTATGTAGCTTTATTGTGCAAGAAGAGATTGTTTTCATTAGTGGACCGCTTTACTCTATTCTGGTAATAAGTTATAAACCAAGACTAAAGTACCTTGATTTTTTTAGCCGAGTCAGGAATGTGCATAGAGAGAGCGTGCATGTACAGTGGGGCATTGCTTTAAGATGGATTTGGCTATTCCTTGACAATGTACTCTTAGTGATGTTGTGACATGGTGCGAGGTAGCTATAAATTAAGGTTTACTTTAGAGAGACTGAGAGAGTGTGTATGCATGTACAGCAGGGCATGATTTAGATCCAAGTATTCGGGGAATCTAGGTTCAACGTTCAATAAGTTTTGATGAGGGTTAATAGATTTTAGTGGGACATGATTAGATCGAAGTATTTTAGGTTCAACGTTCAATAAGTTTTGTCAAGGGTTCATAGTTTGTAGTGCTAGATGATTTAGAATGAGTATTTTAGGCGCTACGTTCAATAAGCTTTTGATTAGGGTTATGATGTAAACTTAAGGCAAACCAGATCCTCTAGATTGCATAGATGAGAATTAACCCGATAGAAGATTTCGAAACACAATGACTTACACGCAGGACTGATTAATACAGCCTCTGTCAGTCACAAACACAACCAAGAAACTGTTCTTGATATGATTGCGATGAACTAGTCAGGCCTGGCTTCACTCACCACTCCCTTCTAATTCCCTTACACAATTCAAGGATACTTCCTTGTATTGTATGGTTTCTCGAAAATCCGGTGATTGCTCCACAATCAGGGAAATCCAAAAGAGATGTTCCACACCCCTTGATGAAGTTTGTACATACAACACTTCTAAACAAAAACTTGTTTTTTCTGAATTGAAAACTGAATTACTTGAATAGTACTTGAACGTCTTACAAAGGAAATCCAAGGCATATTTATAGATTTTGGCTCATTACTAGCCGTTACAAGTATTCATGCCTAATGCACGTGATTATTGACTAACAAAACAAAACAGAAATCAGAAAACAGCAGCTACAGAAGAAGGCTTTGTTTTCTGTCTGACAGGGCTTCTTGGCTCATGTCCTCCGTCACGTGCTTGGGCTTCTTTGCTTTGATTATTGTTTTCCCTTGTAGTTTGCCATGCAGGCTACCTCTGTCCTCTAAATTGACCAGAAAAGTTCTTGTTCCCCTCGTGTTCAGCCCATGCAAGGTGGCTTGGCAGACAGTTTGTTCTGTTTCTAGAACTGAGCTGTTTGACAGTCTTTGCTTGGCTTCTTGGGCTGGGCCTGGGTTTTCCCTTGGGCTTGCATTGTTGATCTTGCTGAAATACTTGAAACATGTGTGTTTGTTTCAGGTTAGTAGATATACTAGTGGGGCATGAATTAGATCTAAGCATTTTAGGTTCAATGTTCAGTAATCAGTAGTTTTGATAAGGGTTAATAGATTCTAGTGGGGTATGATTTATATCGAAGTATTTTAGGCTCAACGTTCAATAAGTTTTGATAAGGCTTAATAGATTATAGTGAGGCATGAATTAGATCCATATGAAGTATTTTATGTTTAATAAGTTCCCATAAGGGTTAATTTCATACAAGACATATGAAGTACATCAAAAACAGGATTGCTAGAATTAATCTAAGACGACTCAAAAAGAGAAGTGCAATTAAATTATCAGAGTAGAGGATTTCTGTTTCTTTTTAATTGTCTGACTGTGGTTAACTGTGCAGGTAAGGTCACGCTGATAGCACAACCCCATTTGCAAGGACAACAAAGGAGGGCTTAAAATTTATTTCACTCTATAAGGAATAGACTTATTGGTGCTTAGCCTCTCCATTGCTCTTGGTTTTCATCGATAAGACCTGCAATCCTGCCGGTCATCAACGGTCACAACCAATTAAAGTGAATATGGGAAGTGAGATGAAGAGAAAGATGGAGACAGACGAAAAGCAGTATATATATAAGAAAGAACCGAGCAATTTGAAAATGCCTTCCACGGACCAAGACCTCACTGATATCATTCTGCAGATCCATACTTCCAAAACTCCTGTGTGTCCTCTGTCCTTTCTAGTTTTTCCTACTTCTGAAATGATAATCCTTAGTCACCTCGATAATCTATTTTGAACAAGCAATGTGATCACTAAATAAAATTGGCTTATTCAAGTTAGATCACTATTTGACTATTTTGTATGTATCATTGCAGGCAGTAATCAGCTATGGTGCTACTTGGTAAGTCACCTTGTTTTGATTTTACGTAAACTGATCCACATTGGGATTAAGGCTTTGGCATTGTCGCTTCTCCCTGTGTTAACTCGTTAGCTCCTTGAAGTTTAATCTTTGTTATTGTAGACTTACTCACTTGGTTGGACAATGTGAGTAAATTATTCATGCAGAAGCATGTAATGACGGATCTTTTGCATCATAGGTGTCGGATTTGCAATCAGATTCTTCCTGCATTCAAGCAATTCAGCAAAGAGTTCCCAAAGCTTTCCTTTGTATATGCTGATATAGACGAGTGCCCCGAGACCACTCAGCATATTCGCTACACACCTACATTTCAATTTTATCGTGATGGTGAGAGGGTTGATGAGATGTTCGGGGCTGGAGAAGAAAGGCTACATGATCGTCTTTGGTTGCATTCTTAACGTTAGTTATCTTCGTTTCACCTGTACGGTATATTCTGAAGCCGCCATAGCCAAAACAAGCATTTTTAGCTAATTTTAGAACATTTATGTTTGTTATTACGTGCAAGTGTTTTGAAATTTGAAGTAACTCATGTCTTGGCCTTGCCCCGAAAGAACATAAGCCTTGTAATCGTACGTTATAGATTTGTTCCTACTTTTATAGATGACAATTGAAACAATGATAGTTCAGCTTGGCTATGCTTCATCATATCATGATGCCCAGTATCCCGCTCATAGAGACTATGAGCAGGGTCTGGGGAGAGAAGAAAGACGGCGACCCATATCCATAAAGGAGGATGCGGTCTCCGACTCTAGCGTACTTACATAAAACATGCTTCTAGTGTACCTAGCCATGCACCGTAACCAACATGACAAGAAGTTAATTTTTCTTCTATGATACATCATGCAAGTATTGAGCTTAATAGAGTATAACAAAAGACCACAATGTTAAACTCTTAATCTCAAATACGGAGTAGTGTCAACTACATGAAACAAACTGATTAACGATATATAAACTGATCAATGCGAGATATCGTTGGCAAAAAAGATCCTACTTTTTTTGAGCTTATAATACTAATTTACAATTGAAAAAATTAATTTATTGTTCATCCACGTATATTTTCTCTTCAATCTATTCTTATATTTTTCCATTGGCTCCTTCAAATCTTAACTATTATGTTTGTCTTCATTCTTACTATCCACATTGTTATTGACCTATCTTTCCCTATTCTAAGTTCATTACAGTTTCGAAATTTCACTTTTTTCATGGGTGAGAGTGTAAGTTTCAAAAATCAAGAATGTGTCGTATATATCAGATTTTCTGATTAATGGAAAGGTCCACAAAAAATTAGAAAAATCATCAAGTATATGTGTTAAGATCCATCATTTCACTAAAATTAATTGTACATTTATAGATTAATGTAATTGCAAATAAATCAAAGGGATCTAGCCTTGTTTGGTTGGGAATTGGATGTAAGTCACAATTTTGAATATTTAAGAATTTTATTATTTGTCAGGAAAATCTTTATCTAAATGCAAAATATATTAGTATGACTTTTCTCATAAAAATCTACCAAATTTTAAATTTATCTTTTGTTTGTGTGAAAACACATAACACATGCATTAATTTGAATCCAACTTGTTTCATAATTTATAACACTACCCCTAGTTTTAATTAGTTGTTATATTTGCATAGTAACTAGTATTCATTAATCGAGATTGTTTTAATTTTTAGTCTTTATATTATTATGAAAAAAAATTCAAATTGAATCCCGTTAAACTCGTATCAGTGCACAATCAAAGTTATTAATTTAGAGAAAAAACAATACAATAAATAACGTGAAAACAAGAATTGTCCCAAATAATTAAAACCGAGGCAAATATGTAATAACTAGTTTATAACCTGTGCTTGGCACATATAATAATTTTTTATCCATATGTAATTATTTGATCGATTTACCTACCTAATGTAGCTTTAAAGATGTAATGCTAATTCCTATAATTAAAATGTTACCCTTACAAATTTAGGGGAAAAAAAGTGATTATAAACTACGTACTAACATTTGAAAATTTAGTTTTAGCAAATACATATATACTAAGTAACTGAATCTTGTTTCAATTGTAGAACAAATACTATTTTTTTTGATAATGATCTAGTTCGATTCTCATTTAATTTTTTCGCAATTCAGTAATTGAAAAAAAAAATTAAATAAGAGTATAATTAAGTATTAATATTTAATATTTATATACATTTATTATGAACCTTCCCACCTAGGTTACGAATTTAGACAGAAAAAATATCAAGTCACTCCATCAAAGACTAGAGAGTAGAGAGTTTACAAAAGAAAATAGAAAAAAAAGGAAAATCCCTTGATTTTACCTTTCTCTCTTTTTCGTCTCCGTCTCGACAATTTCAATTATTTCTCTCCTCCGCAATCTTCCCTTTTCCCGTGCTTGTCGTTGATTTCAAAAACCCAAAATTTTCTTGTTCATAATCACAGTCAATTTTCCCTATCGGGATTCATTTGATTCAGCATCTTTGAACTTATCGACGAAAAATCAAGTAACTTAAAACCCTAATTTTTTCGATTGTTGGGTTACTCACTTGATCTTCATGTTTGGAAACCCTAATTTTACCTAGGGTTTCTGATTCGGGAATTTTTTAGTGTTGGGGGATTAGGGTTTAGGATTTCAGCTGGAATTTCTGTTTTATTGGATTCAGGTGAATTGATTTTGTCAAGGTTTAATCTTTTTTGCTAAAGTATGTATTTTTTTTTGCGTTTTAATTTTTTTTTTTGGATGGAGTTGCAGAAATAATAGTTAGGTGAATGGTGGACGCAGTATGCTGCTGATAGTTTGGAGAAATGCACCGTTATCATGCTGGTAGTTGCGCTAGTGCTGTTAATAACAACACTGCTCTTGGAGGTGTTTCCAGCAGAGACTCGAGTGTTCGAAGTGATTCGTCATCGTTGTCTTCGAATTTCTCTGTAAACTCGAGGTATATTGCATATTCTTTGCATTTGAATTTATGATGAATGCTGAAGTCATCACCCTTACCCTCGAAAAGAGCGAATCTTTGATTGTTGCTAGTGGAAATGTTTTCTCGTCTCTTTGCTATTTGGAGATCATTGAACTTAGATTTGCTTGGTAGTCTTTTGGATGTACAATATTTAAAAGTATTGATTGATTGCTCTAGAATTGCAAAGTTTGCGTGTAGCTATGTTGGAAAGTTGATGGCCACTTTACTAGTCAGATTTCGTGAGATTAATCTTGAGTTGGTTGTGGTCTGATTTTGAGGTCTGGCAATGGAATATGTGGTTGGTGCACCAAGTTCTAAGACTATTAGCTATGTATTATGGATATTTTGGATGTGCTCGTCTGGTGTGTTTTTTGAGAAGCATTCCAGTAATGGCTGTGTACTTCGGGTGTTGTTAAGGTAGAATGCAGATTTAGGTTTAGATTGAGCTTTCTCGCTTTAAAAATAGGAGAATTTTTCTGTTAATGAACTCCACTAGTATCCAAGATTAATATTGAACTTCATTCAACAGTACCTAGATGATTCCAAAAAAATTTTAAGAATCGTTTGTGTTAGAGAGGTGGTTGGTGTTGACTTGCCGTGGACACTACTCTAGTTGTTTGGTGTTCAACTTTGTCATTTTCCCGTTCTAGGTCTAGGGTTGAGAAGGGCCTGTCATGTTTGATATTAATTGATGTGCTAGTTCGTAGTCTCGCGTTGTGTCCCATCTTTCCATAAGTTATTATGGTAAATTTGTTCCGAGGCATTTCTTTATCTTTTTCTTGTCCTCCATATGTTGTTGCCTTTGCATTTTGGGTGAAGTTGAGCTAGCAGGCTATGCCCTACGTCAGATTGTGCTTTGATTTAAAGATTTCCTGATTTTTTATTTAGTACCCTAATGACTTAAGATGTACTTGTGCCTGTCTATGCTTTTGATATATTTCATGGCTTGTATTTATTGAATAGCTTTAGCTTTTAAGTCACAATGAGGCATTTGTGACTTGGGGACATTACATAAATAGGGTCTGTTCTTTTCCAATAAGATGAAAAGCCTCTGATTGTTTCCAAACTGCTGAACTCCGTCAAGTTAGAATGTGCTTCATCTTTGGCTTGATTTATTTTTAATGTGAAGATCTCGCTTATTTTAAACTTATAATTTATTGTTTTTAGATTAAAAAAAAAAAATTTCTCAATCAGACATTGTTTTCTGTTGGAGTTTACATTTTTTGATTTAATATTAGCTACAAATAACTTTTTTTTTATTTAAATTTTACAGGCGGGTTCCACCACTTGCTCCATACAGATTGAAGTGTGAGAAAGAGCCACTCAATTCTCGGTAAATTTTCTTTTCCCTTTTAGTTTGATGATTTTGTTTGATTTGGAAATGTTTGATTTGATTGGTAGTTGGAGCTGGATTTGGTACTTTTTCCTTGCTGCTTCTGCACGCTTTACTTATTCAGGCTTTTTGAGCTTTATGTTGTGCTTCTATCAAATATTGGTTTATCTATTAAAGAGTAATGAATATTATGAATTTTGGATCAAAGAGGACTTTAGAGGTTGACAAAAGTTATTCATTAGCTGCTTCTATATTGATGATTTTCTCCATCCCTTTTCTTTATCATCTCTAAAGTCACATTGTAAATTTATGGATGCTTTCTTTTTTTTTTTAAAAATATTTTGCTTTGTTCATGTTTTTCTTTAGCCTCGGCCCACCAGACTTCCATCCTCAAAATTTTAATTGCTTGGAAGAGACTCTAACCAAGGAGTATGTGCAATCTGGATACAGAGAAACTGTCGAGGGACTTGAGGTAACAACCACCTAATTTTTTTTTCCTCTTTTGCTCCTACTGTTCTCTCTTTAATTCTTGCCTATTCGTTAGTCCTATTCAATTAACCCCATTTTGCTTTTTAGTATGTCCTATTGAATTTGTCTTATTTTTATCTTTTGATATGAATCCACCTCTATTACTTTCTATATTCTGTCTCTTATTTCTACTGTTTGATAGTGCTACTTAACTCATTGTATTTGTGCTAGATAGCTATTTTTCTTGAACTTGTGAGTTAAAGTAAACAAATGTTTTTCCTGTTACTTGGACTTAGTGGTTTGTTGCTTGTTCTTGAGGGACAGGTTTACTCTATTTTCTTATGACAACTTTTTCGTTACCTGCTACAGGAAGCTAAAGAGATCTCGGTCACACAAATTAATAATTTTTCAAAGCCTGTTGTACTTAAATGCAAAGAGGTAAGCGCTTCTTTATGTAGTTTTTTTTTTTAAATTAGGGAAGAGGAGGGCTGTTTGCAGGGGTTGGTTACTTACTTACTACTTATTGCAGGCCATTAGAAAACGTCTTAGAGCTATTAATGAGTCTCGTGCTCAGAAGCGTAAGGTAATTGTATTTTAATTTCAGCTTTTATAGTTGCTTTTTGCTGCTTTATAAATGGTTTTCTGAGCTATTTCTGGTTATATGTTTTGATGAAAACTTATTGTATTCTTTGGTAAACTTTACAGGCTGGCCAAGTTTATGGGGAACCACTTTCTGGTACCTTGTTGAGTAAGCCTGGTGTTTTTCCAGAGCAGAAGTCTTATGGTGAAGACTTCAAGAAGAGGTGGATTGAGGTGTGTCTGAAGAATGCCCTCATTGATTTTACTCATTGATTTTATTTGCTTTTAAGTATTGATTCTATTAGTGTGTGGTGAATGTAAGGGGGTCTGATACTGGTTACTACACCTAGTTCACTTTGTATATTGATTTTCGCATTTTACCCATAAAATTGTGATGATGTTTGGTTCGTGCAATATTGTCAGTTAGTTTATGGTATACGTGAAATTGATACCTGTCAGTATTTTGGTTTATATGACTTCCTTTCCTTATCCCCTATTTAGTTTTCTTTTGCACTTACTACGTCATTTCATGAATTTCTTCCCTCTCTATACCTTCCCTCTTCTCCCCACCGAAAAAAGAAAAAGTTTGTTCCATCCTGTTTAATCTTTAGTGTCAATAAAACTACTACTTGGAAGGGCTCATGCTGCTCGTGTGTAGTTACCTCTTGAGCAATCTTTTTACACCGCCAAATCACAAAAACGTGAACCATATTCCCTCGTCTCTTGTTGGACCTTGTCTCATACTCCATTAAGCTTGCCTTAGTTGTCTCCACCACATTTTTTCCCCCAGATAGAAATGGATAAGCATACTTAGGCATTATTCTTGAAATATATTATGAGATATCAAGATAGAGAGAATAAATAGGAAATTAGTTTATGGTATTTTTTAAATATTGGGCCTAGTAGGTTGTTATAGAATAAACAAGAGAACTCACCCAAAAGACTAGCCTAGTAGGTGAGAGTCCAATTACTCTATAAACCCCACATTATTTTCCCATACAACTAATGTGGGACAAAGTTCCATAAACTTGTAATGACCTCTAATCCATTTCATTACACAGTTTAGGTAAGTGCATGGTGTAAAATAAGGCCACATCATATTATATTATATCCTTTTGACATAGTAGCTTCCAAATTTACCAAATAGACACTATTGCATCGTAAAGGTGTACATAAACTGCCTTTTTAGGCCGATTCAAGCAATATCTAATGGTCTTAGCTTATATTTGGCAGCAACTATACACGACACCAGACCCTTACCTTGATTGAATTTAAAACGACATTTTTAAATAATAGGTAAGGTTGGTTGTGGATATGATAGATTCGGGTTCGATATGAAACTACTGCTGCCAACCAATGGCCTCCACGCGGCCTTCAAAACTACCTTATCATTAATAATCACCTTGTCTTTGGCAAATCCATAATGAGAAAATCAACCAGAAAACTAAAAAGCCTGCATAATTGAGGCTTCCTTGCTTGTTGAAATTGGACATCTTACTCAACTAATATTAACCTTTAGATGATCAGAACCAACCACTGAAGTTCTGGATCTAATATTTTCATGATTAAAAAAGCTAACTTGTTGCGATGGTGGCAGCAGTAGGCTGTAGCACACAATTGATGGTGGAAGTTCAAATTGACGGTGGCTTAAAGGAAGAAAATGGGTGGGGTAGAAACCTCGTTTTTGTCTTTTGGTCGTGATTGAATATGAGAAGTGTTCAACAATGGGAGCAAGCGAGATGGTGAGGAGTTTGTAACTCTAACTCTAACCAAACTCAACTTCAACAATGCTATGCTAGAGCCTTATCCCAAAAGATTGGGTTGGCTACATTAACAAATATATCAGTTTCAGTGATTGTGTACATCAACTCTAACTAAACTGAAGAATAATTTTAGGAGTTGAAAGTACTCTTCTTTCATACCCTTGTCTTGATTTTACTACATTCTGGTATCTAAGCCAAACAGCCCTTTAAAGGCCTTTGTCTTTTCCCACACAACTTTACTTTTTATTTTTACTTGACAAAGAAGCAAAACACAGAAAAGATTGATTTTGGACCAATGTTTTGAAAAACATTAAACAAAGTCAAATTAAATGTCTCTAAAGATTGTATTGAACAAACCCTCCAAGGATTAAAATCGACCGGCTAGCAAACGGTGAAGTTGAATTCTTATTCATACCAAAGTGAATTCCAAAATTTGTGTTTCTATATAAGTCAGAGTCATTTAGGAAAACACAAATCAAATTTGGCCAATTATTTTTTTGATCTATGCACATGTACAGATTTTATCTTTTTCGAAACTTTCTTTCTTATATGGTGAACGTATAATTACATGTACTTGATATTTTGCCAAGATTAAGTGCTCTTGATTGGTAAATATATTTTTTTTCCTTGATGAGTGGGTACTTCTGTTTAGACTTTAGACCATCATTTGATGGTCCAAAATATGGAAGAATATGCACTTTGTTGAATTGAGTACTTCATTGTTCACACTGCTATTGTAGTTGCCTGTTGAGTTCCACTTGGGTTGGGTAGTATTTGTTTCTTCATATGGATTGGTCGGCTTAGTATTGTCTGGGATGTGTGAATGTATTCTGATTAGCACTGTTTTATTACCGTTGGTTTATGTGAAGTGTAGAATTTGGCATTGAATATTCTTCAAAGAAAAGAGTGCATGAATGCATGCTATTCCCTTTTTGGGATCTAAGCCACTTGCCAGTAGCCACATACTGTTTTTTTAGATGAGTGATGTGTGAGATCATATTCCTGCTATCAGATGTCAAAAGTATGGTCTGTTATTAAGTTATCCATATAATATGCTCTTTATTTGGTAATTGACTGTATCATTGTGAGACCTTTTTCTGTGATGTCTAGCTTCTGTTTCTGTGTAAATTCCGGCTTCTCTAATTGAGAATTATTTCTAGTGCTTCGGCTGGACCCTGTAATTTTTGATTTCTTATTATTTAAAAATAATTGATGGTGCATTTGGACTTTCAATCTGTCTTTTTTTGTGCCGAAAAAGAACCTAGCACTTATTTGATTTGTGTGAAGAGTAACAGATGGATGCATATCTTGTTAGATTAGGAGAAGTTGAATTATTTATGATGTATAATTTTTTTGTAAAAATCCTCCATTGTAATGTGTGCTGTGTCCAGAAAACTAACTTCACATACTTCATTTACTGTTTGGTGGCATTTCTACTGTAATTATAGGTTATGGGACTCTATTTCTCTAACCCCTAAAGGTATTGATAGCAATATGACTCTGGTATATACCACTCCTTGAACCATTACACACCCTTCTAGAGCTACTCAACCACACATGGAAGAATTTTATATGCTTTGTGTCTGGTATCACTCTTGAAACAGGGTTTAATTTAGAAGCTTTTCTCAATAACACAGTCTTCGTGATGATTTTAATTCTGCGATAGTATGTTTAAAGCACTCACAAAGACATTAATCACACAGTACTCGATTAATTATTTATTAGTCCTACTATGACTATTAAAACTATCCTAATCTGAGTAAGAGTTTAATACCTATAATCCTAATCTCATTTTGATTCCGACATGTAATAATCACAGTAGGAATCTAACATGTCTTAATCCTACTAGGGTTTGGATTGTAAATTGAAACTTAACAAGAATAATGTAAATTCGACCATTTTTAGGATGTAGGAAGAACATGAAACCTACTAAAGCAAGAATTCCAAAATAATAAAAATAATTTAAACTCTTACATAACATAAGCAAGTAACCTTAGCTAGTAGCCTGATGCTACATGATGGTCTTAAGCTAATGTTCTTGTGTAGGAATCTTGAGTTGACACCTGTGGATAAATCTTAACTTTGAATGGAGTCTCTTAGATATGCTTTCAGATATGCATCATCTACAATGAAAAGCTTACATTGTCTGATATTATCATATTTTCATCAATTTCTTTGTATGCATTTATCGCGACAGTGATAGAGTTTACATATATGACCTGAGTAGCGGTTAAAATATACTTTAATTTTGAAAGAGTCGTTTAGTTTTTTCTGCTGTTATTTAATTTCCTTATCAATTGACTGTATTTGTTGTATATGTGCTTTAACTATTCCTGTTTTGGTTTGGATTTTCAGGGCTTATCTCAATACCACAAAAGTCTTCGGTCTCTTGTTGATCATGTTCCTTATGGCTATAGGAAGAAGTTTTTATTTGATGTTCTTATCAGAAACAATGTTCCCTTGCTTAGAGCAACATGGTTTATTAAAATCAACTATCTCAACCAGGTAGTCAACTACCCTTTTTCTGCCAAATTAAAGAAAAATAAAAAAAAATCAATTATATGTTAAGATTTTCTTGGATTATGTGAATATTTGTGTCCAAGGATCTTATGGCAATTACTTACTATATTTTAGCTCCGGAAAATCAGATTGATTGAAGTTTGTTTGCTCTAGATTTGATTTCTGATATTAATAGTCCGTATATCTTTGTCACATTTTTTCTGTGTGATGCTCGACCAAATGGAGATGTCTATTTTCGGATTGCTCTATAGTATATGCTTATTTTCTCATGCAAGTATAACCTGTACGGAAAATTCTAATTGTCCTTTTGTTCTTCTATTGAGCTGAAAATTCCCCTTTTCAACTTGCCAAGTGTACGTGTAAATGCTTTCTGGTCGGAGTCTTTGCCATCAGCTGTTGTCAATTTGATTACATTCTGATCATCTGATATCTTTTGGCGAATTTTGTAACATTTAAAATTTGCAGATTAAGCCAGGATCTTCCAGTGTCTCTTCCGGATCTCCTGACAAAACTCAGTTGTCTCGTACTGAGATTTGGACAAAGGATATCACTGATTATTTGCAGTGTCTTCTGGATGAGCTTTTCTCAAAAGGTAACTCTCATTCTGTTCCACCAAATCGAGATCGATCACAGCAAATGTTATACACTTCATCAATGCAACAAAAGTGTGATCCAGCTTCACTGCCCATGGATTCTGGGGAGCCATCATTGCATTTTAAGTGGTGGTATGTGGTGCGCCTTCTTAATTGGCACCATGCTGAAGGACTTGTTCTTCCTTCTCAAGTGATTGACTGGGTCTTTCTGCAGTTTCAGGTACTGATTTTTTTTGATAAATAATCTCTCTGACAAGTGTTTGTAATTTAGTGAAAATTAAAATTTCTTATTGGATACCTATTAAATAATTGAACCATATCCTTTTGTCACCACTGTAGGATAAGGATTTGCTTCAGGTTATGCAGTTTCTGCTCCCAATCATATACGGACTACTAGAAACCCTAACTTCATGTCAGAGTTATGTGCGTAAACTTGTGGACATCACTCTGCGTTTTCTCAAGGAACCTTCCATGAGTGGTTCTGATCTTGTCAATAATCCTAGGAGAGCATATACTTGTTCTGCTCTTGTTGAGATGCTTCAATACCTCATACTGTCTGTGCCGGATACATTTGTTGGTCTGGATTGCTTTCCTTCGCCTCACCTGTTGATGTTCAAAGAAAGTGATGGATCATTTCTTTCTAGGTTACCTGTAGATGAACACCTGAAGACTAATCCTGAAGAAGTTTCCCATGCTCCAAGAGACAAGTATTCTGATGCTAAATATCCACCATCATGGTTTAGACGTGTAGTTTCATCAATTCAGAAACGAGCTACTTATCTGGCAAAGGCTGCAAGCCCTGGTTTTTCTGGACAGAATGTTGCTAAAGTTGTGCAGGTGTTGGATAAAGCTCTTGTGCAAGGAGAGGTTGGAGAGGCGTACGTGTTACTGTTTGAAGGTCTGTCTGATTCCTCTGTGCATGAAGGTTGGATTGCAGAAGTAAGCCCATGCTTAAGATCATCATTGAAGGAGATGCAATTTGTTAGCTCTTCATTAATTCATTCTGTATTTCTTCTCTGCGAATGGTGTACTTGTGAATTTAGAGATTTCAGAAGTTCACCCATACATGATGTAAGGTTTACCGGAAGAAAAGATTTTTCTCAACTTTATGTTGCTGTTAGGCTAATGAAACTGAAAATGAGGGAAATACAAAGATCATATCAGGGTAGTAAAGCTTCTGATAAAAGGGTAGGTGGACTATCTTTTGACAGAAAAATCAATTGGAGAAAGCTAGAAAAGAATTGCGTAGAAACATCAGATTTTTTTGAAAGCCCTGGCCCCTTGCATGATATTGTAGTATGCTGGATGGATCAACATGAAGCACAAAAAGGTGAGGGTTCTAAGCGTGTCCAGTTACTTCTCATTGAACTCACTCGGTTTGGAATTTTCTCTCCATTGGCATATGCAAGGCAGTTACTTGTTAGTGGGATCATGGACAAAAATGGCCCTGTTGCTGATCCAGACAGACGGAGGAGGCATTGCATGATCTTGAAACAACTTTCTGTTTCCTGTATGCATGATGTTTTTGATGAATCACAAAGTGCTGACAGATCACTCCTGTTGGAAGCAATTCATATCTACTCTAATGAAAGGCGTCTTCTTCTTCGTGGAATACTTCGCGATGAGCATACACAAAAAAAGAATGCTAATGTTGCACCCAAGATGAAGAGAAAGCGCTCTGATTCTCAAAGGGATCATGCTTCATCTCCTTCCGTATATCAGTTGAAAACATTGCAGTCATTGTCTGATGTGTCTCAAAACAAAAGTAAGAAAAATGATCCGAACCTCGAAGAATTGAAACTCTCTATTCTAGATGTCTTGCTCCTGCCAAAATCTGCTGCCAATGTCGTAGCAGATGAATCTCAAGTGAGTCTGAAAAGGTCCGCTGGGCTCATTACTAGCAAGCTAGATATTTCTGAAGGAACTCCTGGTTGTGAAGAATGTCGAAGGATGAAACGACAGAAGTTGGATGAAGATAAATATTCATTCCTTCAAGGTTCCTCATCAAATGTTATAGATGAAGATAATTGGTGGGCCAGAAAAGAGCCAAAATCTCTGGATTCTTTGAAAGTAGATCGACCGATTAAGCTAAGCAAACAGACGATAAGAAGTAGACTGAAGTCTGTGCGTAAAACACAAAGCCTTGCCCAACTTGCTGCTTCAAGAATTGAGGGGAGTCAGGGAGCATCTACGAGCCATGTTTGTGATAATAAGGTAGGATGTGCTCACCATGGGCCAGTTCCAGAAGGGGATGTGCTTAAATCTGCTGATGGGAGCAGAGCTACAAATGTTGCAGATATTGTTTTAATTGGAAAGATGTTGAAGCGACTGAAGTTTGCAGAAAAGAGGAGCATATCTGCTTGGCTAATTAGTTATGTGAAGCAGATTGTTGAAGAAACGGAAAGAGTGTCTGTCAAGGGTGCCCAGCTGCATAGACCTTTATCTGGTGTTGATGAAAAGAGCTCTGCAAGGTGGAAGCTTGGTGAGGATGAATTGTCTGTCATACTTTATTTGATGGACATGTGTTGTGAAGTACCCTCAGCAATCAGATTTCTTATTTGGCTGTTTCCTAAGGCTCTTGGTAATTTAAATACCCCTGGTGGGAGGAGTATGCTGATGTTGCCAAGGAATGTGGAAAGCCATGCATGTGAAGTGAAGGAGCCATTTCTCTTATCAGCTATTCGAAGGTCTGTAAAGTAAAACTATGTTTGTGGATCTGTTGTGCTTGATAATTATGCATGGGTGTTCAGTTTTTTTTTTTCTTTGTTTTTTCATTTGACTATTGTCCAATTTTTAAACACTCACTAGTTTTTTTGTTCGATCAAATGTGCCTCTAGTTTGTGATATGATTTTTTCACTTATGCTCTTCTCTTCTTATTAACTATCTAGAATTTCATTAAATTCTGCTGCACCTGATAATTGAATTTGAGTAGTATTTGTGTCGAACTTGCGTGATTAGATTTACATCAACTTTTGTTATGTATTCTTGATGATATTTGTTAGTCTCTTTTTTCTGCTGGTTCATGTTGTTTGGATGCTATTTCCCTCTGGTGAAAATGAAGGAGGAATGTTGCTAGAAATTTAAATGTTTGAAATTTTTACGAAGCTTTTTTCTTTTGTGCCTTAGGTACGAGAACATTATTGCTGCAGTTGATCTGGTTCCTCAAATCTTGTCGAGTGCAATGCATCGTGCTGCAACTGTTTTGGCCTCCAATGGAAGGCTTTTAGGTTCACCAACATTCTTATATGCTAGGTATTTGCTGAAGAAGTATGGCAATGTGAACAGTGTGATAGAATGGGAGAAAACTTTCAAGGTAACATGCGACCAGAGGCTTGTTTCTGAACTTGAATCTAGTAAATTGCAAAATGGAGAATATGGCTTCACTTTTGCTGTTCCAGCTGGTGTTGATGATCTTGATGATTTTATTCGGCAAAAAATAGGCAGCAATCGATTGTCTAGAACTGGTATGAATATGAGGGAAATTGTGCAAAGATTTGTTGATGACGCAGTTCAAGTTCTTTTTGGCAAAGAAAGAAAACTTTTTGGGCCTGGTGCTCAGAAGAATGCTGGAATAGATAAATGGGACGAGGGTTATCAAATAGCTCAGCAAATTATTAGTAAGCTAATGGAATCCATTAGGCTGACAGGTGGTGCTGCTCAAGAAGGGGACCCATCTTTGGTGTCTTCTGCTGTTTCTGCAATTGTTGGCAATGTTGGGCTTGCTATTGCGAAAATGCCTGATTTCACAGCAGTCAGTAACTATTCTAACATTCCAGCTCCAACCGGGTCACTGAGTTTCGCTCGTCGAGTTCTGCGGATACATATAAATTGTTTGTGCCTACTCAAGGAAGCTCTTGGTGAGAGGCATAGCCGTGCATTCGAGATAGCCCTTGCAACTGAGGCCACTTCAGCCCTTGCTGGAGTTCTCTCTCCAAGTAAAGGTGCTCGAGGTCAATATCAGATGTCACCTGATACTCACGAGTCGGCTATGAATGTGTCAAATGATGTGCCAAATAATTCTGCAAAAGTTGCTGTTGGAAGGGCAACAAAGATTGCTGCCGCTGTGTCAGCTCTAATCATTGGGGCAATTATTCATGGGGTCTCTAGTTTGGAGAGAATGGTAACAGTCTTTAGACTTAGAGAAAGTTTAGACTTGGTACATTTTGTGAGGAGTTCTAGATCCCACTCCAATGGAAATGCTAGATCTTCTGGGGCCCAAAAGATGGAAACTACGCTTGAAGTTTATATTCATTGGTTTAGGCTACTTGTTGGGAATTGTAGAACAGTTTCTGATGGTGTTATAGTAGACCTTCTTGGTGAACCCTCTCTGTTGGCTCTTTCTAGAATGCAGCGGACACTTCCTATTAACTTGGTGTTACCTCCAGCTTATTCACTGTTTGCCTTTATGGTCTGGAGGCCTTTTATCTTCAGTATCTCCACAGGAAGTCGCGAGGAGATTCCCCAGTTGCTGCAATCTTTATCATTAGCTATAAGTGATGCAATAAAACATATGCCTTTTCGAGATATTTGTCTGAGAGATACTCATGGTTTCTTTGATCTTGTTACTTCTGATGCTACAGATGCCGAGTTTGCAGCCATTTTAGAGTTGAATGGCTCCGATAAACATTTAAAGGCTAAAGCGTTTATCCCTCTGCGTGCCAGGCTTTTTCTTAATGCGTTAGTTGACTGTAAATTGCCACATTCTTTGTCTTTACAGGATGATGGTGGCCGATTGTCTGGGGCTAATGAGCTTAAGGTTCAATTTGGGGAAAGTGAAACTAAGATTTCAGACAGGCTTGTACGTGCATTGGATACCTTACAACCTGCTAAATTTCATTGGCAGTGGGTGGAGCTTAGGCTTTTTCTTAGTGAGCTAATCCTCATTACTAAACTTGATTCTAGTGATAAACAATCAATTGCGGAGGTCATCCGCTCCCTTCCGCCTAATTCTGACAAGGGTGGTTCTCAGGAGAATGAGAATAGCTTCATTCCGATTGTTCTTACTAGGTTATTGGCAAGACCAGATGCTGCTCCCTTACTTTCAGAAGTAGTGCACCTTTTTGGAAGATCATTGGAGGATTCAATGTTGTTATATGTTAGGTGGTTCTTAGAAGGATCGGATGTGCTTTTTGGAAGGAAATCTATTAGGCAGCGGCTTGTGAACTTTGCAGAAAGTAAGAGCTTTTCTACCAAGGCTCAATTCTCAAAACCTTGGGGCTGGTGTAATTCTAGTTCTGATGCTTTAGGATCTAGGGGAGATAAAAGGAGATTTGAAACTCCATCTGTTGAAGAAGGTGAAGTTGTTGAAGATGATTTCAAAAGACATGGTAAAGGTGGTTCGAAGATGTCGGATCATGAAGGTCTCAACACAAGCCAGCAGTTTGTGACAGAGAGAGCTCTTGTTGAGTTAGTTCTTCCTTGCATCGATCAAAGTTCTGATGATTCTCGCATTAGGTTTGCAAGTGAACTGATTAAGCAGATGAATAATATTGAGCAACAAATCAGTGGGGTTATTTCTGGATCCGGTAAACAGACAGGATCATCTCCTTCTGGATCTGAAATCTCTACTAATAAGGCTAGTGGTAGAAAAAGCATGAAAGGAAGTAGCCCTGGCTTACACCGGAGAACAACAACTGTAGCTGCTGATTCAAGTCCATCCTCACCTGCCGCTCTGCGGGCATCTGTATCATTACGGCTGCAGCTCCTTGTGAGATTGCTTCCTACTATTTGTGCTGATGGGTAAATGTCCTTATTCGTTTTTCCTTTTTACTTGCTCTTAAACTTATAACCTACCTTATATCTTGTTGGGACTTGGGACTTGTTTTTCTCAATTATGTGTTCTTGATTTATTACTGTTACTTTAGATGATAGTTTTAGATTGTACCTGTAATTTGAAATGAGACCACTTTGTTACATAATGGAATCCTTGTAAAGGATTTCATTCTTTCCGAACCTTGAAATCCCATTCTGTGGAGTATATTTTGAAAAGCTCCATGAATTCTTTTACACTGTTTGGATAACAATTTTGGAAAGAAAAAAAGGGAGGGAAGGGCAAGGAAGGGAAGGGAAAAGAAGGAAAGAGAAATGGAAGGGAAATAACTTTTGTTTGTATAGGAGGGAATGGAAGGGAAAGAAAGAGAGATGAGAGTTTTCCCTTCAAGTCTTTCCAACCTTGGAGAGATTGGAACCTTAAAAATATCCATCAAATCCTTCCAACTATCTTCCCTCCAAATCCTTCGCTCCCATTTTGCTATCCAAACAAGAGATTCTTCCTCACTCTAAATCCCTCCCCTTCCTTTTCCTCCATTTTCTTCCATCCAAACACACCCTTAGTGTCTACTAACTTAGCCATTAGTTATTCGAGTGATGTTCTTCTAGGTGTATTTTAAGCTAAATTCTAAAGAATGGTGTAAATCTTATAATATTTTTAAAACGGATCTTTATCGACTATTTAGTTCATGTAATGATGGCTGCAAAGTGCATTTTAACTCTCACCAGATGATGCTTCTGGAAAACTGCGACAGTAATCGTAGTTGTGAACTCATCTGCCAATTAATGCTGTGATTTTATCCTCAAAAAGGAAGATCCCCTCCAATGCACATTCACTTAAGATTAGGATCATTATAGAATATTATGTTTACTTCCAGGAGGTATATATCAAATTATTGTCCATAATCCTCTAAATGTAGTCTACCAAAATCAAATTATTTGTCTTAATTTTTTCTTAGATTTGGAGCTCGTGTTTTGGGATAATAAGCTGATTATTTTGGGTAGAAGGATTTCACTAGAGGCAAGTTGTCACACTTTTTAGCTTGGTATTGACTTGCTATCATGATGTTATCTTCGGAGTTGAATTTTTCAACAAATGAATAATGGTCAACATATTTTAGTACTTCTGTTAAGTGGCCCTGATGAGTGTTATATATTCCTACTCTTGTTTGGAGCGGGGTTTTGTTTTTCCCCCTCTTTTTTGGAGAAAGTGTGAGTGCTTTAGTTAGGGTGAGTTGCATTTCAGGATGATTAGAGCTTGTTTAATGTCATAAGTGGTAATTTTGTTATAAGATTGAATATATATTTCCTTGTTTCTGTTTTCTCAGTTGGTCAAATTGAATTTGTTAGGGATCCCTCTGGTCGCAGTTCCAGATTCATGCTTGCATCAGTTATTCTCCGTCTTCTTGGAAGTAGGGTCGTCTATGGAGATATGGACTTTTCTCTCAACACTGGGCGAGGATCGCCGGTGACGGAGGCAGAGTTACAGATGGAAACCTGTGCTGAAGTTTCATTCGATTTATCAGGGAAGAACTTATTTGAGTGGTTGTTGCTAGTGTTACATGCACTACTAAGTAGTTCTCAAACTAGTTGGCTCAGAACAAAATCTTCATTCAAAGTTGCTCCAACTAAAGACTTTACTGGCTTTGACCGCGAGGCATTGGAGAACTTACAGGTTTTTACTTATTTATTTATTTATTTATTATATTGAAGTCTGATGTTTTATGGTGTCCATTGTAGCTTATATCCATTTTTTTTGGGCCTTTTTTTTCTATAAATCTTGCCAAGTCCCTTTTGTCATTTTTTATTTTAGTTTTATTTATAGTAAAAAAATACCTTTTGATTTTTAAAATGAAAATTTTTTTAGTTTTCTTGCAATAATTTATAAGGTAGTTGCCTTGAGGATTTTCGCCTTTTGAACAAATTATTGTGATCTTTGTGGACCGGGTATGGAAGGGTTCAGGGGTTGACTAAAGACGGGGACATGCTTGTACTGTATCGGTGGCCCACTGCAGCAGTTTTTTAGTTAAAAAATGTGCTTGTATTCATCAGGGGAAAATTCCTGTTTATGGTTGGTCGGGTTTGCTAGCATTCTTAAATTTCATTTTATTGGTATTGTTCAAAATGCAAGACATATGCAACAAGGTGATTTCGTGAGAAGATGAGAAGGATCTTTATAGGATTGCCAAAAAGACAAGCCTTTAGAATGGATTGCTGCAGAGTAAAGTGTGTTAAAGATAAACAACAAATATCTTTCTCCTAGATTGGGAAATCAAGATAGATGGAAAGAGTACATTGCTGAGTTATTCAAGGGATTTGAAAGAGGCTACAAAAGACACCTTGATTAAACGAATGGAAAAGAACACATGAATGAGACGAACTAACTTGGTAGAGCTGGTAGTAGTTTTGATTATAGTGAAGCAAAAAAGCAGTGACTGATGTTTCTTTTGTGGCATGAATTTGGCTTTCTTAGCTAACTTTGTTAATAAGATATGGAAAACAACCAAGATGTGAAGACTTGGAAATACTCAATATATTGTCACATGATATTTACTAATCTCCTTGCGAATCACAAATCAAAAAAAGCGAATTATGGTTGGTTTTGGGCTATTTCAGGGTCATGTTCAGCGTATCGCGAATTTGAAAAGCAAATTAACTGGTGAATCATGTTACACACTATTGCCTATTTACAAAAGAAAAAGTAAAAATCCATAAGGTTGTTGAACGACCTAGGAATAAAGCTTAGAGCTATACCATGAAGTTGTAGGTGCGGGTGCTAGATTACTGACTTAAAAGATGCACCCATTTCCAAAATGAATTTGGTTTTATGGTAAAATTATCTGCTATGGAAGATATTCATTTGATGATGCAGCAACTTTAGTTCTACAAGATTAAAAAAGGACTTTGTGCATGATTTCATTGACCTTAAATACTATGGAAAAGGGGCATATTGCAAAGTAGTTTAAGGAAAGTACTTTGGTGGTTTATAAAGAAAGTTATTCTACGCAAATATAACAATATAGTCCAAGATTATATCAAGCTTTTTGTGTGAGTTGTTTTCTATTTGCTGTAGTGATCTTAGATGACATCTCAAAGGCCTATCCAAATTGGAGTTCCTTGGTTAATATTATTCGATGATGACATCTTATAGTGGACAAAACCAGAGATGAGGTCAATTGTAAGCTAGACATGTGAATGAATTATATGGGTTTAAGCTTCTTCAAAATAAAACTACGTATGTGAATGTGGTTTTGGTTAG
This sequence comes from Amaranthus tricolor, assembly GCF_026212465.1. Lineage (NCBI taxonomy): Eukaryota > Viridiplantae > Streptophyta > Magnoliopsida > Caryophyllales > Amaranthaceae > Amaranthus > Amaranthus tricolor. The sequence goes on along the minus strand of NC_080050.1, from coordinate 389,813 downwards.
GAGGAACATAACAAAGGTTGAAGGTTGTAACTAAGGAGCTTAACAGAGTAAAGAGGGTTTAGCCAGAGATGTTTTTAAACTCTGAATAACATGAGTGAAAAATGACCGAAGAATTAAATTTTCAGGAGCATGACAATATATAAGATGTTTTTATTTGTTTGTTCTAATTTCTTTTCACCCCCCACCTATTAGGAACCACGAAAGACTGGTGGTTGATGTCTTTGCTTTTACATTATCTTTGTGTCTGTATACTGCAGGTCTAATTTCATATATTTCTTTCTACTGAGTGCAGATGGAGTTGGACCGGATGCAATTGCCTGATGCAGTACGGTGGCGTATTCAGGCAGCCATGCCAGTTCTTGCAGCTAATGCACGGACTGTTATATCTTGCCAACCTCCTCCTCTTTCATCTACCATTCTCGCTTCACTTCAATCCAGTTTCTCATTTCCATATAACCAAGCACACCTGTTGCCGAAGAATTCAGTGCCATCTATTCGTACTGCTACATCTGTTGCCACGCTGGGAAAATCAAAATCAGCTGCTTTACAACCAGATTTTGATTTAGAGGTTGACCCATGGATGCTTTTGGAAGATGGGGCTGGTTCATGCCCTTCGTCAAGCAACACTGCAGTAATGGGTGGTGGTGATCATGCTAACCTTAGAGCATCCAGTTGGCTGAAAGGCGCCGTCAGAGTGAGACGGACTGATCTCACATACATTGGTGCAGTGGATGATGATAGTTAATCCTATTTAACCTTGTAATTTGTTTGGTATCAGGATGAACCAATCCTTCAGAGAAGTATATCAATTATTCATACGGTGTTTTAAGAAGGTGATTCATCATTCTTCTTGCTGCCCTCTGCCATTTGCCTGAGGAGGGGGCAGTTGAATACAAAATACATCGTTACTTTCTGTTCTCGGGCCCAAAGATACGTAAAGCTGCATCCTAGATTCTTGTCTGTACCCAACATGGCCCGCTCACCTGAAGTCTGGTTCATCAATTAACCTTGATCACCACTGCCAGTAGCACGGGTTGGAGGCTTGTATATAATTAGATATAATGGTAACCTCAATCGGCTGAGCTGGTAAAATTTATGCTCTGTAGAGTCTTTGTAATTTTGAAATATGTTGCCCCATTCATGTTCTGTAATGCTTCGGCCCTCGAGTACATATATATATATATACATATATATACATATATATATATATATTTATATATATATATATATATATATATATATGTGTGTGTGTGTGTATCCCCAACCCGAAATTCTGGCTGGTTGCTATCCTTATTGTAAAATGTTGATGGGGAATGGATCAGGTGTTCTGTTTAGATTTGGAAGTTGGAACTCAGCATTGAAGAAATGCCATTGTAGATGATGTATCTGAATTTGGCTTTTTGCTTAACTTGTTATTGAAACAGAGTTAGCATTCACCACAGATATATCTGATCTCAAATAGCCTTCTTTTTTACTTGTTTCTTCAAGTTTCCTTTTTTTTTTTTTTTTTTTTTTTTTTTTTTTTTTTTTAATTAGTGGGTTATTTGGTGCATTGCTGTTTTACTATTCATTGGATAATCTTGTCAATGTGATGCTAAAAGTAAATGTAATTTTTTGTTTATTTGGTGAACAATTGTGAAATATATGAAAATATGTTCATTCCATAGAAGAGATTGGTGTTTGGTTTATTACAATTTAGTTTAAATTTATTCAGTTCGTTTTACATTGAATCAATTCAATTCAATACAATTTAGTTTTCTTCAACTCATCACTTTTAATTAACATTTTATTATTAATTCAAGGAAAAATCACTTAGAATAAACCAATCTTTTACTGATTTTCTTACAATAGTTCAACTAGGGTCACTTACTCAAGAATATTGTTAAAAATAAATTTAAAAATACTAAAAATTAAAAGTTAAAATAAAAAATAAACTTACTTGATTTCTCTTTTTAATTTTTTTAAATTTTTTTAATTTTTCAATAATTTAATTTTGTATTTACTTTAAAATTTTTTAAATGCAAAATAACTTGTTGTAAAGGTAAAAGTTTACATTGGTGCATTCTTAATCAACACCACTTATAATTGAGATTTTTCATCACATTAATCAAAAGTTGAGATTATTATAAAAAAATCAGTAAAAAATTAAATTATTCTTGGGTAATTTTTTCTTAATTCAGTGCTTATTTAAATTAGATCACATTGATTTTATTTAACGATTCTACTGAATTCAAGAATTGAACTCTAATTAACTTCATGTGAATTCAAATGAGTTTGGATTAATTTAAGCTTAAAAAACTTATATTTTGACGTTAAATAGCGTGATAAAGTCTTAAAATTAGTATTAATGTAAATTCAATTACAAAATTGGCGGACAATTATGATAACAATATAAATAATTACCATATATATAAAGATTAATTATACATTTAATGGGTGGGTTAAGCCTATCAGCTCACGATTGGTTTAACCGTTTGTGCTACTTTGCCACATAGGGTCACGAACTAGGGATTTATATAGTGTATAGTCCGAAGGACTGCTGCCTGCAGGTTTCACTAATACCCAAAAAAACATAAAAATAATATATTATTTAAACTCATAGCAACACAATCAACAGAACGTATTCGACATAACAATTTATTTAAGTAGCTCTTAATGGTTCAATTAGACTAAAATGCTACTTCTAAAAAATCTCATTGTTCAGTAAATCATTATAAAATACTTCCTACGTTCTTTTTTACTTCGACCATACACATTTACTTCATTCTACTTTCATTAAAAAGAAAAAAACACAACCCATTCTATATTAAAAACTATACTCTATATACCCTCTGTGAATTTCACCCAATTTAAAAAGAATTAAACTACTAATAGATTATAGACTTATAGACTTATAGTCTTCTCTTTCAATAACAGTGCGTTGCAAGTTCAGAAACCCCTTGGCTCTTACCACTAACAAATCTATAGTCTTCAACATTTTTTATCATTTTCCAGTTACCCAGAAAAGAACTGGTATCTGATCATCAATCATTTAATCAATCCCTTCAAAAAATGACTTCTAAAAGTGCAAAAGGAAAGATTTCTAAGGAGGAAAGAATACCATCCTTACTCACTAATGCTGAAGTTTTAAAGAAATGTCTGGATGACAATAATGGTGATTACACAAAATGCAAATCAAAGATTGAAGCTTTTAAATCTGCTACTTCATCTCCTCCTACTGTTAAATTACCTACTCCTTCAAGAATTCTTACAAGAACTTCTCTTACTGATGTTTGACTCTCAATTTGAACCAATTCTTGGGTAGTTTCTTTTCTGTTTTTGTATATATTATCTATCAACTTGTGTTCTTTAAAGATTATATAATATATGATGCTTAATTTCTGGGTTTAATTTAGTGTATGTAAAGAAAATTTGGGTTAGTAGAGAATTTTGAAGACTCTTTGTCTGGGAAGGTATTGGTGATGAACATGGCGATTTTAGTCAAACCCATCTTTTCTATTTGATTTTTAGTTGAATTTAATGGTGTAATTCTCTGGGTTATGCAAATTTTACTCCTGTGAACTTTTCCTGTTCATTGAGGAAGATTAGATGATAGTGTGTCTAATCTATAATTCATCATGAAATCAATTTTTAGGCCTTTTCTAGATGGTGTTTGTTTAGAGGGATTTTGGGATTAGGATATGGGATTTTAGAACAAGCACTTAAGTTTGATCGATGTTTAAGGTTGAGACTTTAGCCTTAAAATCTCAGCTAAAAGTCTAATTACAAACAACGAATGCGCCTTTTTTAAGCCCCAAAGTCTCGTCTCAATTCTTGATTAAAAGTCGCACAATTATCATTCCCATTCGCCAAACGCCCCCTTAAAGTATGTCATGTATCATAGAATTCGAACTTGTGATCTTTGTGTTGTTAGCAAATCATATTTTTGAGATGTTCTTAAATCATCGAGCATTGTGTTGAAGTTTTGGACTGATGAATTGTTACGATTGAACAGTATTATTTGCAGTTCGATTGCGCTGAATATGTGAATATGATTCGAACATGAAGTCATGAACTTACAACTTTGTTTACGTTACCTGTGTAGATGAGCAGACTAAGACTCTGCCCATCTTATTCAATTTCTCGTTTTTACATTTCGAGATGCTTCTAGGATGTTGCTGCCTTGCTGGTATGTGACACAAACATGTTAATTGTTATACTATCACAGTTTTTCCTGCATAATTGAACATTGATGTATTGGTCGCCTTAGATGGTATCCATCACAAATTTACTATCACAAACTGTGAATTATGCAAGAGAATTGGATGTTTTAATGCCCTCTACAATTCTTGATTTTTCATCAACCTATCCGCGGAGATTACATCTTCTATCCAAGCTACAAGATTGAAAGCGAAACCTTCCAGTACCCTCGAGTAGCTTTCTAGAATTGCTTGACCGACATCCTGCAAATTATATAATCACCGTCTTAAAAATTCCCCTATCCAATTAAGAAGTTTTTATTGTGTGTGCAGTGAAACCGAAATTAGTATAACTTACCCTGTTGTATTGGATCTTGCACGTATCTAGTGTCGTCTGTGATAGCTCCGGAAACCTGTGTTTCAAGCAAAAGAGCAAAGTGGCAGCTCTTTCTGCAAGGATGTGGTTTTTGTCATTTCTATCCAAATCATGCTTCATATCCTTCATCACATGCCATGATCTCGAATGTGTCATTCCTGCCTTTCGCTTCCATGTATACATGGAAGCTTCTACTCTGTCAGCGAGTTCGAGTGCTTCATGTTCTGAGTTTATCTTCAACGAATCGAGGAGTTGGTCTGGGGAAAATACTTCTGCATTGTACATGTATTTGTATATTGCATCTCCAAGACATGATTTTCCACTCTGAAATAAATTACACCATTGAAGTTTTTATCAGAGGAAAATTTGATTGTAAAAATCTCACATTTAGGAGATCAGGTTTTGAAAATCCCACCTTTCGATTATTATAGTGTGACTGTTGCATCATTTTTTATAAGACTTTGTGATTTGTAACGATCATGAAGTCTTTCAAAAAGTTAGAGTTTTGTTGTTTTTTGAACCAGTGTAATATAATTCACTAGTTAATTAGCTTGTTGAATTTGCGATTCACTCAAAATGACCCTAATAGTCCAAAACCGACCATAATTTGTGTTTTTTGATACACGATTCGCAAGGAGATTGGTGAATCATGGGAGAGCGATCTGAACTAATGGTCTTTTATTAAACTACTATGGAATTATTTAGAGATGAAAGGAAAAGTAGTGACAACTACCTTAGGAAGTCCTGCAATATAGGATTCAGGAACTTCCATCTCATTGAGGATATTATTATTGATGGCCATGGCCGCCTTGTGAATTTGATTGGCACAATCGCGCTGGTGTTTCAAGTGTTTCCGCCCTGCTTCAGAGAGACCCCCTGGGGGGATACAAGGTATCGGCAGCCACCATTTTTCATCTTTTCGAGCTGCAACCTTCCTGAATGAGGTTGCTCTCGACGATATCTTTGTACTGTTACCTTGTTCGGCATACCAAAACTCTTTCTCCTCAAAACTTTCCAATATGTCCTGTTACAAAGCTAATATTAGCCGGCCAGATGAGTAAATAAGGATGCAGGCCGGACAAAACACATGATTCTTGGCTGTTTTTATGTTCGGGCATGTTCATGGCTAGGCTTGTCAGCCGGATTTGTTTTGGATCTCTACGGCTCTACTGTTATATAGAAAAAGTTGATTATGTATAGATAGCTTACCATGAGCATTCCATCTAGTTTCTTTAGAGCAGGGAGGTTGATCTGAATATCTGTCCTTGGCCTTGTACACATTACCTGCAAATATTCCAAACATAATACTGGTTATCACAAAAATTCATTGTAATCATCTTCAGGTGAACCTTGTTAGTGATAACAAAGAGATAGTTTTCGATTGACTCTTGGTAGCAAAAATCATCTGCGATTTCACATTAATAAGAAATACCCATGCTTTTTTTATTCAAGGTTTGGTTAGAGAATCACCGCAGATAAGGAAAGAAGGAACTACTCATTTGTGGGTGATGAGAATTGAACCCATATCACAACGGCCACTAGACTAACACATGATTTTTAGAAGTGCACACGATTTTCCATCTTAGTATAATTCGAAACCAAAGAACTCCAATTCTTTGAACAATTGAAATGATTTACTTGCCTCAAGATCATTTCCATCTTCAGGAACAAACTCTACAATGTAATCACAGACAGAGAGAAGACAATCCATTTCTCTTTTCCACATCATTTTCTTCTCTGGTTTCAGAGGTTCCAGCTTCAAAGCATTGCCAAATATTGTAGCTGTATTATTCCATATTGCAGATAGATATCATCCCAAATATTAGATAGTTAGGCAAAATAGATGGAAAGTAATGTAAATGAAAGAAAGATCAATGAACACAAGTTCTAATCTATGAACAAATTATGTTATTTAGTTTCTTATACCCCTGTTTGGCTTTACTAGTTCAAATTAGAAACAAAATTGGAGCCATACAGATACAGGGTTTTGAGGACATTACCATATAGATTAGTTATAGCATTCGAGACCGTAACCGCGGTACATACGCCTTTTCCTCCTCCTGACATATCTTCACCCAACAGCAGCTTTGAAAATCTTTCCTTCATCATCTGAAGTTCTTGAAATTCTGCACAAAGAAAAATCCCATATCTCATATCCCATATCAGTCTGGAAATGGTTGTCCGTTATTAGAATGGCCGATTAAATCACGTGCATTTCTTATTTACGTGTAGTTGCAGTCTATAACAAAGCCTGAAATGCATACCTGTATCAACTGGCTCCAAATCATCATTCCCTGAATCAATTCTATACATATACCTTTTCAATCCAAGCCTAGAAGGAGAAGCTTGAGGAGGAGTAGGAACCCTTGGTGGGACCCACCTAACCGGGGAAGCGCCTTCAGAGCAGCTATCAGTTGGCTCAGAGATGTTTGACATCTCTGAGTTTGTCCTACAGTAGCCATAAGATGCAGTACTCATCGGAGAATTTGTCGATTGATCGTTGGGATCGAACGATGAAGGGGAAGCCTGATAACCCAGATCATAACTATCATCTGTCACTAATGAACCTTCCATGATTTCTTCTGTTAGTTTTTGGTTGAAGCAAGAATAACCCAACCTCAACCTGCATAACCCAATTGACATTTTTGTGTTAAGAAAAGCTGCAAATTACCCAGAAAAAGATTGAATTCAAATGTTACTAGTAATGGTCTATATCCAACACAAAAGCATAGGAAAAGGAGTAATCTTAAGTCATTTTCAATGCTTATATAATTCAACAAAAGAAGACATTAGGAATTAAAAGGTTTGGAGCTTCTAAAGTTAAAAAGTTCCTATAGTTTAAAACCTTTTAAAGGTAACGGATTCTAATAATCAGGCTTGTATTAATTAGAGCATGTACCACTTTTCTCGGAGGAGAATGAGATAACCCCATAAATTGTAACGGGTTATACCAGTTGGTTATGGTCTAGACTAGATATGTTATGATTCGATAAGTTATCAAAAGGTAACGGATTCTTAATATATGATAAATTTAGGAAGAATCAAACAAAAAAAGTAACAAAGATTAAGAATGATTTGTTACCTTTAATAAGTATATCTAAAGATTTGAATTTGAAAGAGTGTTGGAAAATGCAAAATGTAAAGTAGGTTTTGTTTTGAAACAATTCCCTCCTTAATGTTGAGAAAGCATTTCCTTTGTGGTCAGTAGACTTCTTACTTTTCCTGGAAGAGTGCACAATCTAACCATGCCTGTGCTCATTTCAGGCTACAAATTTCACCATTTTTTCGCTAAAAATTCAACACAATTTTGTAAAATAATGCAAACCCAGATGAAATTATGCAAAAGGGTGTTAGAAAAAGAAAATCTTTTTTAAGAAGAATGAAAAAAGAAAAAAAAATTTGAAGCAGGGTTTAATCAGAGTATTTTCAAAGGTGTTGAAACTTGAAAGAGTAATGTGAGAACATGCAAAATGGTGATAAAATACGTGAGATGGAGTATTTAAGAGGGATATTTGATTGGGAATAATAGTATGTTTTAATTAATAAAATAATACTCCTAATTGAACATTATTTAGTAATAATATTGATATCACAAATTCTCAAATAAGATTAAGCTTGGTGCGATTTTAAAGTGACTATTTATAGTTAAAGTGATCACTTAAAGTTTTAAATTAGTTATTTTTATAGTCTTGATGCGATCACTTATAACATTAAGCTGATCACTTACAATCTTAAAATAATTAATTAGCAAAATAGACTAATTATATAAGCTCGTTTTCTGTATTAATATAAGTTGTGTTTTGATTATGAAGAATAAGCTTTGTGGGTTATCTGTCCAAATATTTATAGTCAAATACTGATAATGTAAATTAATTAACCTTTGGAGGTCGTTATTGGGCAATGATTGGACAATTAGTTAGTAAGTAGTGTTATTTAATTAATCCAAGCCTGCAGTGTGGTGGGAATTGCAGTTTAGAAGTGCCCAACCTGGATTTATTATATTATGTTTTTGGGAATGGAATGAAAATTTTGCATGTGGTTTCCAGGAAAAATGGAGTAGGAAATGATGTAACAAAGACCAATACTCTTTTTCTTCTCTATTAAATTAATCAGATTCAGATATAATAAGTTAAAATAGTGTGCTATTTAGAGATAACTGATAAGATAGACAAAATTAAGAGTAAAAATAGCAAGATCATATACAAAAATAAAATAAGGAAAATTTTATTAAAATAAACTAAAATGAAAAATAAGACAAATAAAATAGAACAAAAAGGGTACTATTACATTTATATGGGAATATTTTTTTTAATTGAATTTCCATAAATCGAAGAACTATTTATGGGAAAAATATTATATACATATTTGAAAATCATATAGCCAAAACTAATAGTATATAGGAAGTAAAAGAATTATTCAGACATTGAGTTAGCCTTAAATATTTCCTAGCAACTAATTTAACCCTATTTTGTGAGAAATATTGCTTTTGATTCATCTTTAACACTTAATTATATAGTAAAGATCAATACTTGTATATTTCATTATGTGAATCACTTTCATAATTTTTTACTTATTTTAAAAAAAAAATATGATCAATTTAAAAATGAATTATTATGTTCAAATAAGCTATATAAAAGGAAGTAAATATCTCTTCTACTTATTTTTTACTTGGCATTGGAGTTCATCGCACCTCTCAACAACCCCAAGATCTCTTCTACTATCACTTACACTACTAGTATACTCGCAACAAGTAAATATCATAAAAACCCCTTTAATACAAAATGAAAGAAACACGGCCTATTTTCCGCATTTTCGATCTTAATTATATGGAGTATTTTCTCTGAAGCATAAAAAAATTATTTATATCTATAACTATATATGCTCTTATCCATTGCACTTTTTATTCCTTTTAAATCTGCTCGGTTTGTTTTATTCTTAAACTTCATCATTCTGTTAATAAACATTTAGCACCGAAGCTCTTATCCATTGCACTTCTGACCGCCTTTAGAACTGCTCGGTTAGTTTTATTGTTAAGCTTCATCATTCAGTTAATAAACACTTAGCACCTAATTACTAATTACTAATTAGCACTAAAATCTCTACCTAATCATCAATCATTACATGACATATTGACATAACAACAAAGAAGTACTTTTGGTGAGCTAACAATTAAATAGCATGTACCAAAGAATTTGATATATAAAGATATAGGATTAATTATAATTATATCGGTTATTTATTTATGGCAAAATTATATTAGGAGAAAAGAATTATGAAAGTTGTACCAAAATTGTTAATTATTTTTGTAATATATATGTTCACAACATGCAAAGTTTTCTTTTGTACGTTGAAACTAAATAGTCGCGAGGAAGACGTGCATGCCATGAACTTGTGTAGTTTTGTGTCCCTTAATAGCCTCATAATAACACAAATGGTGCTTCTTGATCTTTTTAATACTCAAAGATTTTAAAACAAGTTGACCATGTAAAGACATTTTCTAAAGATAAAAAAAAATCTTGATTTTAAGGGTGTGTTTGAAAACATGTAACAAACACTATTAATAATATTTAAAATTTATGCCGTACACTCAAAATATAAAAATTTATTTTCTCTTCGAGTTAATAATGTATGTAATTTTGACTCGTTCTCTTAATTTTTTAATATTTTTTCAGTAGCGATTTTACATATTATCTCCTAATTTTTTGTACATTATGCTAACTCATTCTTTATTTTCATTTCGTTCATATATGATTTTTAAAATATTCATATATGATTTTAAGTGACTCTTTAATGTCTATAATTAGGGTTAATATATCTAAAGTATTATGGTATCTCAATAAGAAATACTCTTTAATGTCACAGCATGCTGGACCCATCGTATACCAGTATCTTAAAATCGACACCATCTCATATGAAACTCACTAAAGTTCGAATGCATCAAATGGGATCTGGTCTAATCCAATGTCAAAAAATAAGAGTGGACTATATGAATTAATAGATATGTTCCAATGGTCGTCTAATATGGTTTCTATAGTGTTAATAGGCAAGTAATGTTGTGTATATTAGTTTACAACGCCCATTTGCTATATGGGCTCTAGGATGCATATATACTCTTAGAGCCCATAATATATAGCAAATGGGCTTCGTTAACAAATACACACAACATTACTTGCTTATTAACACTTTAAATACCGTATTACTGTCTATGTTGGTTCATGATAATTATCATGTGACTAGTTTTTACATAACTGATTCTCGCAAACCTACCGCTCATCCTTCTTCTTTATCCGTGCTTGAGATTGACAATCAACAATGAACACTAACAAACCTACCATAATTACACCAAATGGTGTAAACTGATGCACCTAGCCATAAGTGGGAGAGGACGGCTCATCCGTATCACATCCGAACCCCCATCCACTACCGATCCAGATATTCACAATGGTCTCAAAGAGACTCCATGGTCATCTCATGGATTATTGAAAACATAGACACATAAATTGTTAATCAGTTTCTCGATTATACTACTGCTAGAGATTTGTGGAAGGGCATTGAAACTCTCCTTTGTAGTGGGAGAGATGAACTTCAAATATTTGACTTGAGTACTAAAGCAGCAACCCTCACTCAAGGGAACAATACCATAGAATATTTTTACGGTCAATTAAATACCTTGTGGAAAGAAATCGACAAGCGCATGCCTAATCCTATAGAGTGTTCCAAAGACATTACCACATTCAACAATTATATACAGAGACGACAGGTCTATTAATTCCTCGCCGGAATTGATGACTCACTAACAAGGAAAAATGAGATCTACTCCACCAAGAGCCATTTCCCACTATAGAAGTCGCTTATGCAACAATCAGGCGAGAACTTGCTCGCCGGGGAATAATGGCCGAAGCACCATCATTTGGGAAAAACTCATCAGGAATTGGATGTGGTCTCGTCGCCAAGAACCGGTCAGAAAAATCTTCATACCGGTGAGAGGACCGAACAAACATGAAGTGTAGCCATTGTGGTGGTTTCAGACACACCAAGGATGGTTTTTTCAAGATTATTGGGTACCTTGAGTGGTGGGACGACCTACAATGGAAAAAGGCTTCCACCAAGGCACTGATGAACCGTGCCGGCGGAAAAGCTCTGTTCACAGCCTTAGATCCCACCGGCGGCGGACACACAGAGGGACTTGAAGAGACAACAATGGAGGATGGGGAAGATGGTACGAAAAATCAGAAAAAGAAAGCAGACAGAATATTGCGTGGGGAAGGGGAAATGGAACCGGGCAAGGGAAAGGGAAATGGTAAGAGATTTAAAAGGGGATTCCAGGAAAATCATCATATGCCTACCCCTAATCCTACACCTACCCAAAATCATCATATGCCTACCCCTAATCCTACACCTACCCTTAATAATTTAAAAACTCAAAATCAGTTTGCTGTAGTTTTTTGGCCATAATATGCTGCAGTTTTGGCCCCAAGCATTAATGAAAGCAGAAGATGGCCTATTTTAAATGCTGCGGTTTAAAACCGCAGCAGAAAAGTGCATTATGTGCTGCGGGCCACAAAAAAATCGCAGCATATAGTAAAGACTATATGCTGCGGGCCACCAAAAAACCGCAGCATATAGTCTTTAACTATATGCTGCGGTTTTTTGGTGGTCCGCAGCATATAGTATAATTTTTTTTTTGTTTTTTCGTTTAATACTAATAATAATCCAATAATAATGTACAATGTAATAAACAATGATCAATCCAATAATCCAATGATAATCACAAATAATTACTAATAATCACCAATAATCTCTTTGTAATAATATACTCTCAATCGTATATATATAATAATATGTACGTACATATATATATACATTAAAGTCCTAAAAATCTAAACTAATTACAATTTACCAAGAACAAAAATTAGCAAGATAGGCAGCAATCTTGTCTTTTAATTCGCGCATTTCTCCATTTCTCAAAGGGCGTGTTTCCCTTGGAATGTCGTATAAAACCTATAATATAATATAAAATTAAAAGATTAATAAACATTAGATTTTAACGCATCTTTCTTCACCCTATCTGCATGCCACCTCAAATTTAACGTATCTTTCTTTATAGAAAACAAGCGATTGAATCTAGGTATTATAATACCACAATACCTTAGCCGAGGGCCCTTTAGCATCCCGAGCCCCTTTATGCTTGTAACTCGATAACCCACACCTAGGAGACTCTTCTAAGTTCTCGTTTTCATTCTGATACAACACACAATCATTCGGACACGCATGAATCTTCTGGTACTCTAAGCCGAAAGGACACATGAGCTTTTTGGCATAATATGTCGACTTTGGAAGTTCATTTCCCTCAGGAAGCATCTCACATAACGCTTCTAATAACATTGTGAAGCTAGCGTCACTCCAATTGAACTTTGACTTAATCTTGAAAATTGTCAACACTACTGTTAGTTTGGTGAACTTTGTACATCCAAGGTACAAAGACTTTTGAGAAGCCTCTGTCAACAAGTCAAAAACACGAGGACGTTTTCCTAACTCATCCTTGACTCCTTCCATTATCTCATCAACACGATCCACATCCTCATCGACATTCTCTTCATCAGTCTCATACCTATCAACATGATCTACTACATCCTCATTGACATCAGCCACATTATTGACGTCCTCAACAACACTTTTCTCTTTGTAAACTCCCTCCTCACCATGCCAAATAACCCAAACATGATATTGAGGTCTAAACCCACGTCGAAGTATGTGCTCCCTAAGAATATCAACACTATCTACCTTTGATACATTGCCACAAGTGACACATGGAAAATAAAAACCAACTCCCCCCGTTCTAACTTGATGTTCAACCGTAATACTACAAAATTCTAATACGCCATCAATAAATTCTGACGATTCAATGCTTCCATACCTCCAAGAACGATCTTTTGTCATCCTAATTAGTGTGATTAATTAATTCAAAACAAAATTAATACACATAGATACTTATTTATACCAAACAAATTTAACCCTAAAAATATAAGCACAACATTGTGTTATAAAATTAAATCACTTAGAATAATTAACATTGTATACTTCATCTTTCATACTTTATATTCTAATTCTATATAACCAAACATATATTCTATACTTCATACTTCAATATAATACACTAACAAACAATATCAAAATCATTTAATTCAACCCCTCAGAATTCAAACAGAACTTAATACACTACATTCACGAAAAAAAAAACTCATTGAAGTAACCTAGGATCAGAACATCAGAATTCAATACACTAACAAACAACATCAACTCATTAATGCAGAGCATCAGAATTCAGATAGAATTCAGTACAGTAACAAATAAAACATTAACAAACAACATTAACAAATGTATTCGAAAAATAAGGTAAAAACACGCAGGTGGAATTCAATAGATTTGAAACAAAACATAAAAAATCTGAATTTAGGAAAGCTAACCTTTAATAAGCAAATAAATGGTGAGAATTGAAGAAGAAGCAGGAAGAGGAAGCACGAAGAACAGATTGAACAGAAAATGTCGTGGGTCTTTGAAGAAATTTTGAAGAACTTGAAGAAATTGAAGAACTTGAAGAACAACAAATGTCATGGGTCTTTGAAGATGAAGAAGGAAAAGCAACAATGGTGGATTTTTGAAGGAAACGAAGAACAGTAATATGCAAGAAGGAACAATGGTGGGTCTTCGAAGAACAATGCTGGTGGGATTTTGAAGATGAAAGTTGAATTTTACGTGGGTTTTCAAGAACACAGTAGTATGCAAGTTTAGGAAGAAGAACAATACAGTAATAATATGCAAGAAGTGTAAAAAATTTTGAGGCTTTGCCCTATATTATATTAATGTTGCTGGCGTGATTTTGAAAGAAAAAAAAAACAAGTCATATGTTGCTATTTAACAAGGAACCGCAGCCTTTAATTCTTTAGCAACAGTATATGCTGCGGGCAACTTAAAAAACCGCAACATTTGTTGATGTTATATGCTGCGGGCAAATACAAAATCGCAGCATTTGATGATCCAGAAGATTATATGCTTCGGGCAACCAAAATATAACTGTAACATTTGTTGACTATTTTTTTTTAATTCTTTTTCCTATTTATTGCTGCGTATATTAAAAACCGCAGCAAATGATTAGCAGCAGATATGTTTTTTTCCACTAGTGTATGATCTAGATTTGGAGGCACAACGTTCACGATATCCAGTGAATAAGGAGAGTGATATAGTTCTCTCTCAGACAGCTAGGGCCTTTAATGCATCTTTATACTCTAACAGTATGCACAAAAAATGTTGAAGAAGCTCCCAAAGACTCGAGGTGGAAAAAGGCGATGGAGGAAGAAATAAATGCTCTTGAAAAAAATGAAACTTGGAAAAATGTGAAATCCCCAAAGGGAAGAAAATGGTGTGATGCAGATGGGTATACTCTATCAAATACCATGCTGATGGAACAATTGAACGATACAAAGCTAGACTTGTAGCACAGGGTTATATTCAAACATATGGGGTGGATTACTCTGAGACATTCTCTGCAGTGGCCAAAATCGATACTATCCGAGTCTTGTTCTCTATTGTTGCAAATAAAGACTGGCCACTACATCAGTTTGAAGTCAAGAATGCCTTCTTGTATGGGAAGATAGAAGAAGAAGTCTATATCAAAATATTAACACACTAAAAAATAAATGTAAAATCATAAAGGGAAAGAGTGATGATATCACAATATATATATATTTATGAATTTAATAAAAAAAAAATACAAGTTTAGGTTTTTTTTTAAAAGAGAAAGAGTGGGTATAAGATATTAAAAAGAATATGAATCAATGTAAAGTTAAAATAAGAAGGAAAGAAAAGGTCTTGATTGTTTAGGTGATTAGGTCTAATATTTATATTTGTTAGAATTAAAAATTTTCAAATATCCTTGATTCATCTATGTACTAATTAAGTACTATAGAATAATTTCAAACAAAGTAAAAATTGATGAACCATATTGATATATGATGATGTTTGCAATTTGTTATTATAAGGAATTATAAGGGTATGATCATACTGTAAAAATAAGGTTTCATTGCATTACATTGATCGTATTGTAAAGGTTTTCAAAACATACGAATTGATATTTGATATTTCCCTTGAATGTAAAAAAATCTCTTTAGGTCGTATTAAGAAATATCTTACAATTTTACCAATATTTAGGCATTACAATAACTACATTATCACTTTTTATTATCACATGACCATTCCTTACCTCGATAGCAATCCTTACCGCACTTTTTACATATGGCCATGGGTATATAATATATTTGTTGACCCCTTAAACCCACCTAGAGGAGAACCATTTGGCATTGATGAAGATCAGAGCATGTTGTTGCAAGCCAGGCTATGACCATCATATCTGCTTAAGTTTAAAGAAATGTGATAAGTCCACAACTGGAATTTCATTTTATGAGTCATTAAATTAAATCACAGGATATTGGTAAACATTAGACTATTATCTTCTATCCTTTATCTTAAGCCTTATTCTCATTTATTTTATTTATAATTATAATTTAACCTTATTCACACAGCGACAGCTGATGTAAGCTAGTAGCTAGCCACTAGGTGTTGAATGCTATTCCATTACTTCACTAACAAGTAGCACAATTTTTTAATTTATTATTAAATCTACAACTTCAAAAATAATTTGTAATCAATTACAAGGTGGTTCTAGACATGCATTAAATATTTGACCATATCAAGCCTTCAAAGTTTAGGGCTCGAGATATTAATGAAATTTGAGCTCTAATGTTATTAAGATTGAAAGGCACGAAGTAACTTTGATGAATGACTATGACAAAATGACTATGACAATGTTTAAAGGAAATAAACAATGTAAAAAGAACACTAAGATTTAAGGAGGTTCACCCAATGATGACTACGTCCTCCGTGGTGTGTAATTACTTTCTTATATTATCACAATTGATAAATACAACTCTTACAATGAAGTGTTACAAAAGATGTAAGAGAATGCAAAGGCTATGTGTTTAGACTTAGGGGTTTATGTTTGATGTGTTTGGATGAACAAATGAGCTCCCTATTTATAAGGGAGATCACACCAAGCAACATTTAATACATTAAAGCTATTAATAAATGATAATTAAACAGCCCCAAGCACTTGAGGAGTCAAAAAACAAATCCTAGGAGCGTTAGAGGATCCGCTCGACCAAAGCAGAGGCTCGCTCGGTCGAGCGGCCTACAGTGGGCATTCTGATAGCTTTGTTCGACTCAGCATAGTAGAGCATCTTTTCCACTTCTTCATTAAGATTCATAACTCTCACGTTTAAGTCGCACACATTAATGTCTTCATTACTTCAAGAATTATTCCATCACATTCAACACACATTAAATTACTCACTTAAAACATCTATTAACTTACTCCGTTGGATTTCATTCTGTGAGTTCACCCATAAATGCATAATCAATTGGTACATTCAAGTCACCATAAATTTCAACAATTAGTTTAGATTACTTTACTTTGAATTAATTATTTGATTATAGCTCTAAATTTACAACATAAAAATAAAATCATTCAAGCTTATTATGATTTCTTATTCCGTCCTTAATCAAGCATTTAAAAACATCTAAAGGGCAAGTTGAAGGTAAGACATAAGACTTTTTATTCAAAGTGCTACATATAATGACCTAGTCCTTCTCCACTCATCAACCAGAATTACATATACAATAAAAGAGTTCAATATACGTAATCTTATTTCTGTTAATAATAACAAAGAGTTTTTTTTCTATTGACTCTCGATACTAAGCATTATTTACATCTAAAACCAACGAACTATATAGCATCATCAACTAATTAAAACCATTAGCTTAAATTTTTTGTTGACTTGATTCTTTGGCATAGCATTAGAAGTCACCGTAATAAAAGGGTCACGAATTTGAATTTCATTCACCCATCAATTCAAGTAGAATTTTAATGTCGTATATAAGTAAAATATGTGTTGCATTCACACTTCTAACTCGAAAGGCTCTCAGTGTTATAAGGAAGACTTAATTCATATATAGTTTACTAAAGAAGATATTCTCATTGCCTTGTAATCTAACATTTCCAACTGTATCTTGAAGGACAAAGTTAGTTGGAAGGCAAAGCTATTGTCTTTACCTTGAATAGAATGTCTCAATCCCATAAGAGTACTTCTCTAAAACTTTCAATCTTAGATATATCCAAAACACCAAATCCATCTTCTTTATCTTCTCTTTTAGAAGCTTGCAAAGAATGGGGTTTCTTTCAGATCACTAATCATGGAATATCTCAAGAACTTTACACCAAATTAGCCTCATTTTCTACACAAATTTTTAGTCTTCCTTCTGATGTTAAGCTCAAGCTTGGTCCTTTTTCTTCTGTTAAGACATATACACCTCAGTTTATAGCTTCTCCTTTCTATGAAGGACTTAGAGTTTCAGGCCCAGATTTCTTTTCCTCTGCTGAATGTTCAGGTAGACTTCTGTTTGGTCCCAAGAGTACCCAATTCAGGTAACTAGTACTTCCTTTAATTCTCCCTATAGTATAGCGTGGATTGAACATCAACAATTTTCTCTATATGTGTTTGGTAAATGGGTTTTAGTTGACTTTTGGCTTTTGAGTTTGTCAAACAACCAGAAAAAGTATTTGGTTAAATAACTTTTTAATCTAAAATCAAAAAACTATTACGAGCAACTTTTTCATTGACCTTTAAACTCCCTTTTTTCTTAAAAAAATATTTAAGGGTCAACAATCATTTATCAAACAAATTCATTTATATGTATTAAATTTTCTCAACTACCATTCTTCTATGTATTCTAATTAATTTACTCAAACATGGGTTAAACAAACCCGAGCCTAGATTCCCGTATACTCTATCATTCAACTTCAAACATAATGTTAGATTTTCCTTTAGACTAGAAGTGTGGATGCAACACATGTCCTTGTCATATCTTGTGCTAAATATATCCTTTTAATTATTTAAATGAGGTTGGTTGAGGTTCAAGCTTGTGACCTCTTGTCTGCTGGCTCAAATACTATGTCGAGATTTCAACTCAACTTTAAACTTAAACTTATGATTGAGGCTCCAACATATGTTATATACTCTACATATACTTGTTTTAACCTTTACGTAAACTTTTTTGGCAGTGAAGCGGTGCAAGAATATGGAGTAAAAATGACAGATTTATGCAGAAGAATAGTACAAATGATACTAATGAGCTTGGGAAATGATTTTGACAAGAAATTCAATGAAACAGAATTCAGTAAATGTAATGGGTACTTAAGGATCATAAACTACACACCCCCAAAATCATCCCAAGAAGTTGAAGGACTTGGAAAACACACAGACATGAGTTGTATAACAATTCTATATCCTGATGATATAAACAGTCTTCAAGTTAGATCAAAAGAAGGAAAATGGATGAATATTGAACCTTGTAAAGATAGTGTTGTGGTTAATATTGGAGACATGTTTGAAGCTTGGAGTAATGCGATTTTAAGGTCTTCAGAACATCGGATCGTGTTGAGTAAACCAAGAAATCGTTTGTCTTTGGCATTTTTTTGGACTTTTGAAGATGATAAGATGATTTTTGCACCTAAAGAAATGGTGGGTGATGGGAATAATAGAGTTTTTAGACCTTTTATTTGTCGAGATTATGTTCGTTTTAGAGAGTTTGATGATAAAGATAGGTATGACAAAGTGGGTAATACTGTTAGAGATTTTGCTGGGTGTACCGGTGCTACATAATTCGCTGGCTAATTCATTTTTTGAAATTCGCTTAAAATGATAAAAAAAAAGCCGAAAATTAATTATAATTTGCTTTTTCTGATTTGCAATTCCCGAGGAAGTTAGTAAATCATGTGACATCTGAGTGTACAGGTTTGAGATGTATATAATCACATGTAAATCAAAACTATTTGTTTCAAATTCGCTGCCTCCCTCTTAAAGATATGTTCTATATGTGGGTGTATAAATTTAGTTAAATTGAATATATTTCAAGCTGATCGAGGTAGTAGTAAAGATTGAAAATAATAATGATTGTAATGTATTCTTTTTTTTAATTTGCTACAAACTTCAAAAAATTTGTACTTTGATATGCGTGTAAATTCAATGAAATCGAAAAGTATTGGTGTTTGAAACTAATGTTTCTAATGTATTCTTTTTATTTCTTTGAATTTGCTACATATTTCAAAAAACTAGTACTTTGATATGCGTGTATATTCGATGACAAAATAGAAGAGTATTAGAATGTTTCTAATGTGCTTCTTCTGTTTCTTTGAATTTGCTAGACTTCAAAAAATTTGTACTTTGATATGTGTATAAATTATGAAACAGAAGAATATTAATATTTGAAAATAATACGTGTAATGTATTTTTTTGTTTTTTTGAATTTGTCATAGACGTTAAAAAGTTTGAATATTAATATGGGTAGAAATTTAAAGAGACATATGAGTATTATTGGTGATTGTCTGATGCTGTTTGTTCAGCGGTTTTAATGTTGTGATTCGAACTACTGTTTATGATTGGTTGCTGATAATTATTGGATTGTATTTTTCTTTCCTCTTCTGTTATTCAAGGGAGAGAGAAAAATTTAGTTAAATGGCAACTTGATAGGCTTTGACTTAATTCTTTTGTAATGGGAATATTGATTTATTATTAATTCTTTTGTAATGGGAATATTGATTTATTATTACGGTTTAATACTTGATTAATCATTTATCAGTATTTACAAGAATAATTAATTTCACTTAGAAATTAGTATATAGAGATCTCTAGTCTATCCCCTAATATACTAGTTATGGTGGTTGGTTAGTTGAATTTCGAGTCGAATTATTTTTAATCAAGTTATTTTCGGATTAGATTATTTTTAGATTGGTTAAAGCTGAGTTTGATTCAGATCAAGTTTGAATTTTATTTTTAAAAAAATTCTTATCATTAAAAGTTTTACCCTAAAAAAATAATAATTATATTTTATTTTAAAATAAGCTACATTTTTTTTATAAAAATATGAATATGTTGATTTTTAAGGCTTCAACAGATAAATATTAATTCAAAATATTAACTAGAATATGCATATATGGTCATTACTCATTTTTGGTGCTCATCAAAATATGAGACTAATTCCTTACTACTCCATAAGCCTCTACTAATATGCAATATAAACAATCATAATTATAATTATAATTATAATTAAAATGATGACGTGATTAGAGGTAATTAGCTATAAAGTTGAAGAAAAGAGTTATTTAGTTGTAGCATTAGTCAAAGAAGCAAGTGTTTCTTTAAAAATTCCTTAGACTTGCAGGATACAGCTGGGCTATTACTTATCTTATTTATTTTAAATTTGTTGCTTAATTTGAAGTTTCGTTGATCTTTCGTGGTTCTTAGTACTTGATTTTGGTTTTATATGCACCATTTTTGTCAATAGTCAAACAAATTAAATCTAATTACTTATAGTGGTGTTAGGCAAATGATTGATACCTAATTGATAATAACTGAAAGTTGATTAATGTGATTAATGAGACTATCTAACTTGTTTAACTAGCTGATTTTGAACATGCTACTAAGAGCAACTTGTTCAAAAATAACTTATTTATGATAATATATTGTTCCAAGTAAATTTACCACACACTAACATTAAAGGGTTTAACCACACACCTAATCATCTATTCGTACCAAAATAAGCTACTCAATTTGCTATTTTGCAAAGCACCCTTAAGTTAAAAAGTAATGTTATGGCAATATGTAAACTAACATTATCTTTGAGATCACTTCAATGATCCAAATTAGGATGACATAATAACTTATATAAGCTACCTATATATATATAAATATAAATCTGCGTAACTTCCTACATCAAGGAGAAAAGGCCGAATTCAAAAAAATATTAATAAGGTCAATTTATATCCCTTAAATCAATTTAAAAAACAAGTGCAAGTGTAAATCAATTAATCATAAAGCGGTGTTTAAATGAGTAATGAGTTGCATACATCAAGTGATTCACACCATATAATTAATTATAGACTTGTACTAAATATAATAGGAGTAGTTAATTATTTGGATTTGAACATATATTCTCGTCATAAATATTTTTAGTATCTAATTATATATAGATTTTTAAAATTTACAAGAAATACTTTTATTTTGATATGAGATTAATTATTTAATTTAATTTAAAATTTTTAGTAAAAACTCAAGAGAGCATGTGTTTGTACCAAGTAGTAACAAAAAAAAAAATCCTATACAAGAGCTTTTTTATCGACTATATAAGTTATCAATTGGCAGACTTAGACAAGGCGCATCTAGTGTCGTGGTATCAACGTTCGATTCCCCGAATGCTCAATTATTTTTGGACATTTATGATAATTACGTATATTAGTTGTTATATTATCTATAACAATATAACTTGCCGTCTTAGCTCAGTGGTAGAGCGCGTGGCTTTTAACCACGTGGTCGTGGGTTCGATCCCCACAGACGGCGATTTAGTGACTTTGTCAATCATATACGAAATTTTATTACTCATTATAAATAAACTTTATATATTTTACTCGCTATGTTATATTTTCGGAATGAAGAAATTCGAACAAGCTAAGTATCACGGATGTTGAGTGTAATTTCAACAAGCTAAGTATCACGGATGTTGAGTGTAATTTGAATATGACTTTGAAAATTTCATATATGTTTTAGAATTGGAATTAATTTCGTTACCAGTAGTATGAATTTGGATTTTAAATATGAAATGAATAGACAATTTTTAGTCTATCCTATTGGTGTTGAAGAAGCATTATTAAAGGCTATATGAGAGCATTTAAAGTTTACGTCTATTCCTTTTTTAAAGTCATGTGTAGAAACGATGACTTTAGGCAATCAAAATGTGAAAACACTCGGAACACAAGAAGATTTGAATGTAACTTTATATATTCCTTCTCCTTTGCATGTATCATTTATAACCCAAGAAATTCAAGATCCCTACTGCTATTATTGAGTCATCTCCAATCTCCATTGTTGGATGCTAGCTATCGAGTTGACAAGATATAGAAGAACGAGTTCTGGGATAGCGTCTTCCTACTAATAAGGTCCGAGGGAGAGATTTACGAATTACATGGCTAGTACAAACGTTCACACAACTCCCTTGCGGTGTGGATTGGATATAAACTTCATACATTTTAGTTGCTGTGTAATAAATATATGTTAGTTTTACACTAATCCAATCGTTCCTATTATTGTATTTAATCTATCGTTTACATATTTATTTTTGTGAAATACCAACGACAAAGGTTAGGGGTTCATCATTTCCTCATATTAAACTCGCGTTCTTATTTGAACAATTCATGAGTGGATACAATACTAAATATTCAACACAAATTAAATCAATAATAAACTCGAATATGCGAAATTCAACAAAAAAAAATGTCAAATAAGAGTTTGTGTTTATTATTATGAGATATATCCTTTTTAGTGAAATGACTTTTAAATAAGAAGTTTTTATTATAATAGATTTTTAATTTGTATTAATTAGACTATTTTGACATATATGGAGCATGTTTCATTCTGAATTCCACCTCATACGACAATTTGTTTATATTTTTGGCTTATTGCATTTTACATGATGGCAGACACGTGTGATATGTGATCCATGAGAAGAGAGCTAGTGTTAGGCCTAAAATTGATTGGATGGGAGCACTACATTGGCCCTCTCCCATGTGCGAATCCTAGACCTGTGATAATATTCATTCCTTAACACGCTTCACTGGCTCACACGCGTGCTAACTCTTCCCTCCTTCACATGCTCGCACGTTTTACAATCTATCAATCTTTTCTCTCTCCTATCGCCGGAAAATTTGCCGGAACTCCCCAAAATTCTGTCGGAAATCCTCTTTGTAGCATCTCCCTAAGGTTTTTTGCACCATTCATTTCATGATACGGGTCCGTCTTTCTGGTATACTCTTCTCTCTTGTGTTTATGGTGTCTTTTCCCTCTTTTTTATGGTTTGGTTTTAAGGGTTCTGATTCTTCTGAGATTTTTGGATGATGTAATTTTTTCTTGATGACTTGACTTCATTAATTGAAATTCTTATTATTATTTGACTGTTAAACTATGGATTGATGTTGAATTATGCTTAGACTTTTATGATATAGGAATGATTGAATGAAGGTCTGATGTGAAATTTTTTTTCTCGTAAAATTAAGTTATTAAGTAGTTTTATCATCATACAAAAATCATATTCTTTTGTTTTAACTATAAAGTATAAATTATGATAGCTAGACTAATTTTGATTGAGGTAGGTTCATGGGAACATTTGACAAGGTTTAGCACCAAAAACCTTATAAATGGAGCATTGTTTTGAGGCAGAAGGAATATAGTCCTTCTAATTGGTACTGTAACAACTAAGATTATTAGAGAAGTGATACTGTTATAGTAAAAACATTAACCTTGTTCTTATTAGCAAGATTTAGCTAACAGTATTAATTATAGATTGTTTATTGATGTCAGGATGATATCTGGGATGGGGCGAGAGGGTAGCCTTACGCGCCTACATAAAAATTAGGGAGCTTGTCTACTTTTTGTATGAAATCCTAGAAAGGAGCCTGTTAAATGTTCTTCACTCTACAATCTCAATTGTTAGTGTAAGCTTTATAATTTCCTGATATGTTAAACAGTTTTCAAATGCAAGCTGTTGTACGTTTGAGTTGTAGTGTATACAATTTTTATTTTGAATTTATTAGAACTCTGAGCTAAAATATAAAAGGGTTGAATTTTTATCTTTGTTTTGGAAGGACCTCGTTGAAGATGGCGCCCTATGTATATTTGTAGGATGCAAAAAAAGTTGAGACTTTTTGTTATTGCAGCTTCTGGCCGGTGTATTGCTAATATTTCCGGCATATCTTGCAAGTGTAGTGTGAGGAAAAGGCGTCATTTGTTGATATAGAAGGTTTTCTCGTCTAAGTATTAATGGAAAAGAAGACAATATTGAATTCTTTGTAGTATTTTGATTTGAAAAAGAAGATGAATATGGAAACAGGGATTCAGAAATTGATTGGAACTAGTGAAGATGATGAGGAAGAGATGGGTATGGATGCAAAGGAAGAAGATGATGATGAAGAAGGTAAAAATTTGGCTGCATCCATGATGGTCAATATGAATGAAGGAATTGCTATAAGCAGCAATAACAATCAGTTTCATTATCAATTACAAATCCAAGAGCAAACTAATCAGGGAGGAGTTTCTAAAAGGTCGAGGCCATTAGAAGAGAAGGAGAGAACAAAGTTGCGGGAACGTCATCGGAGAGCCATTACTGCAAGGATCTTAGCTGGGCTTCGGCGCCATGGGAATTACAATCTTAGGGTCAGAGCTGATATAAATGATGTTATTGCAGCTCTGGCTAGAGAAGCTGGGTGGGTTGTGCTTCCAGATGGTACTACATTTCCTTCGCGGTCTCAGGTATGTCAATAATTCTTATATTTTAACTTTGCTAGATTATTTTCTGAGGCTTGTTAGACAAGAATGCAATATCTAAAATTAGTTTACGGCAATTAGCATATACTTTATGGGGCAGATGAGCCATGGGAAAGCAAGGTTTTTATGAATGCAATTTGGTCAACAAAACCATTTAAACTTGGATGGTAGGATGTGCTGGTCATAAGATTTATAGAGACATGGGACAGATCCTATAAGGAGATAATGAGGAACTGAAGGTGGTGGATCGAGAGACGAAAGGTCAAGTGCTCTCTTGTCTAGGGCCTTTCAACCCTTGTGACTGATGAGATGTGTACCAGTGTAACTGTGTAAGTGAATTGAAACACTAAAAGGGGTATTTGAAGTATGACCTTTCCTTTCTAAAGCTTGGAGTATTTCACCTAGTTGGTTGTAGGAATAGGTCTATGTCAATGTTTTGGATGTTCGATTGTAGAGTACAGTGTATGGTGGTTTAGGGTGTTGGATTTCAGAGAGGCTTCTGGTGGTCTTGGTGATAACATAAGTCCTTTCTATGTAAACAACGGTTAATTTGTATTGCTGTTGCTTGAAGTGAGGAATCTTGTTTGGATTTCGGAGAGACTTCTGGTGGTCTTGGTGATAACACGAATACGTAGAACTTGGTAGAATTAAATGATTTCAGAAATCTTGCGTTAGTGATGTCATTTCAATGTGTTACTGCAAACTATACATGAAATGGATTTTCAATTTTTTTTCTCTTTGATTGTACAGCCTTGTCAGATGATTTTTATGGAACTTTTGTTCTCCTACTTTTATGTAGTATCTAACAAGGATAATTCTTCTAATCTAAACTAGGGTTCAAGGCCTTCTGGTGATCCATTGATACCAGCTGCCATGCCTACTCAACAAATGTTGCCCCAAGGCCCCCAACAGAATCAGTCTGCCTCCTTCAAAGGTGTGAGCACCGGCTATCATAGCTCTGTGGAATATAACAGTGTTCCAGAAAAAGGTGTTTTCATGTCAACTACATCTCCTTATGATGTATCTTCTAGTTCACTTTCCCATGCGTCCTCCGTAGTTGGTAGTAGAGCAGAAGGAACAGACAACTATCCTCTTACCAGTAGCTCCGTTGATACCATGGGTAACAAGCAGGTGCAGTCTCATGATCTCATCCTTTTTGTTCCTAAGTCCTAAGCCTACTTTTCCACCTCCACGTCCACCTCCAACCCCAACCCCAGCACTCCCCCCCCCCCCCGCGCCGCGCGCCCCTTAACAAAAAGTTGTTCCATTACCGTGATGCCAAAACTTTTTGCTTTACCCTCTCCAGCTTTTTATTCATGCACCTTTTTAAATGCGCGGTTATGATAATAGCTGCTTGCTTAAAGGATGATAGAAAATCCTTTTTTCTCTTCTTTGAATGTTCAATTCTAATTGAGGCATTATAAATACTGGTGACTTAATGAAGTTTAGATGTACATTCTGATAATGTGATTTAATGATGAAAATGCTTTCCGCGCTTTTGACTGACCTATTTGTGTATGTTTTTTTGCTGACTATGCAAACTAATATACTTGTTTATATCAACTTGCTGCTTTGTGCTGCTTAAACTGACTTCCTCTATACAAAGTATAGGTGATTGATCCCTCATCAAGGCTCCAAGAGCATGACTTTGCTGGAACTCCATACATTCCAGTCTATGTAATGTTATCAGTAAGTGTTTGCCTTAGTTTTTTGGTAGTTTCTGTTTAAACCAGATTCTTGGCATTTCTATCGTCAAAATTAAATGTAATCAACTATTGGCTGTTCTTGTCAAGTTAAGGAACAAGTTTTAATTTATGTAAACTGATTTCTTTTAGATACTCACATTCATTGTGGTGTTTACTAATTGATTGCAGTTGGGTGTCATAAATATGAAATGTGAGCTTACTGACCCTGATGGCCTGCTTAAGCAGCTGAGGATTTTGAAATCAATTAATGTTGATGGTGTTATGGTTGACTGTTGGTGGGGGATAGTGGAAGCTCATGTACCACAAGAATATAATTGGAATGGCTACAAGAGACTGTTCCAAATTGTAAGAGATGTCAAACTAAAATTGCAGGTAAGTTTTTGGCTGATAGCTCTCAGGTTTGGATACGTTGATGTTTCACTTTTTTTTCTCTGTTGATTTTCTGAGTGATCTAGGGCAAAGTCAGACCTTAATACTCTGACATGATTTTGATTTTTCCTATGTGATTGATATGTTCCTTTAAATTTAAGGAATGAAAAAGTTTGTAAGATTATGCTTGAATCCCGACTAGAGGTTGGATGATGAACTAATGTATAATTGAAAGACCAGGGACATAATGAACCAAGGCCCCCATTATATTTCGATGAAGTCACTCTTATTTGCAATTTTTTCTGAGTTTTTAATTTTAACTGTTGGAAAGACTGCTCGCCTTTAATTTAGTAGGTGAGTTGCTGGTCCTTGATGTGAGGATTTGACCAACTTTGCTGCTGAAGTCCTATTATCTTGCGGTGATCTGAAAGTTACGATCTTTCTTCTTATGGTGCTTGGACTCTTCATTTCCACTCCGGCACTTCGAATGATGCTTGAATAAGATTATGTCTAACAAGAACAACTTTCTTCTTGATATACTTTTACATTAAAAAGTGCTTTTGTCACTGTAATTAGAAGGTGGGGCCTTGGGGGTTTGGCAAATGGATGTTGGTCGTTGGCTTTTTTACTTGGATTGTTTGACCAGCTGGAAGTGTGTCTTGGTTGTTTAGGAAGATGTTTGGTAAAATCAGGTATTGGCAATTGCGTGTTTATTAAAGAAAAAGTAGACCGACAAAAGCCAACCGGAGTTGTTTTCATTTTGGCATAAAAGCCAGCTTTGGCCAAAACGCCATCTACCGAACACTTTACTCGGCTTTTTGACCAACTAGCAAACCAAAGCCAAAATCCAACAAAAATGTCACTTACCAAACACATCGTTATCTTTGTACTCTTTAGTCTCTTCTCTACTATGTCCTAGCATGTTCCAATTATGAAATTTGCATGTTGGGCTCTTGGATCATACACATGTTATGTTATCTTTATACACTATCATATCCTAGCACTTTTAGTTCTGAAATTTTTGTGTCGGAATTTTGGATCATACCCAAGTGTGATCTTGAATCCAAGTAGGGGTATTCGGGTATCGTAAACCATAGTCTCATAGAAAGTCACTTCTAGTCTTGTCATTCTACCAGCCATTCTAGTACCCTGATCAGTTCTTTTTTGGTCTTATGTGTCTTTTGGGAGACATTGAGGAAATATAGCAATAAGCCTTTACACTAACTGCGTATAAGGTTGTTAGCAATGAAAGTTTTTAACTTTCACAATTCCTTTTGTCTTAGATCTGACCCACTATAATATAAGCTGTTGAAGGAACACATATTGCAGGCTAGGATTGGCCTAGATCTTAAGTTGAATCACTATGAGCTGCTTTTGGGCATAGCTTGTCTATGTAGCATTGGTAGAAATATAAAGGCAAATGGCCTCCAACTCCTTTTATTAGCCTATATTTTAGAGAAAATGGGCCTTCAACCAACCCTGATTTCTGCCCATTTCATTTTTCTCTGGTCTTTTGAAATCCAATTACTATACAAAAAAGGATGCTGCTCAAATTTTCTAGTCTGGTTGTGTGAGAGGTATTGGTTTTGATGTGGAAGGGGGGTATCAAGGGGACCTTCAAGAGTTCTACGTTCCCGGAAGATGTTTCCGCTCTTCCTTCCACATTCTAGCTGTAAGGTTAAGATAGCTTGGAAAATGGAGAAATTGCATGCTAGTGGAGATTCAAGAGTTTGTGTGCATGCCTTAATTGTGCAACCACTCATTCAAGTTGAAGTGGATTATTACCATCCTTGGGAACAAGGTATATGTTTGGGCAGCCAGCAATGTTATGCTCAGTACATGGCATCCCATACAACACACTTACATCTAGGTACTTCTAAGAGGGCAGCATAGAAATGGAAGCAAAAATAATATGATAGAAGGGAATATTTCCTGTTACAATTTGTTAGCAAGAAATTTCTGTTAGCATAATATGTAATTACTTGGACATTTAGAAATAGGATATGAGTAGATTATAAGCTCAAAGGGAGGGGAGTTATATTCATGCTTGGAAAATTACAAAATGTTTTAGACGTTGGGAGTTTTGGGAATACTCGAAATGCTTTCTTACATTTTGTAGCTTCCTATAATTAATATAATCTATCACTTTCCTTTACATACATTCTGCTTTTATCCAACATTTCCTGGCATTATCCTAATTCTATTATTCTGTCCAGAAGCATAGTCATAGCCATATTCATAGTCATCAACCCAGTATTCCCGCACAAAGTCAGGGTCTTCATCATGTTCCAATGTAAGGCTAACGGTCATAACAGATTGGTTAAGGATATCGAGGCTTGTCATACATTTAACATATTCTATTAATCGAGAAAACTTAAAATTTTGGAAAGAAATTATGGATCTAGATTTATGTGTGTCACACTGGAATTGAAATTTTACATTTGCACTCACTTGCTGTTTAGCTTTAATTTTACCTATTGAGGTTGAAATGCGGTTGACTGTTCCAGGTTGTGATGTCATTTCATGAGTGTGGAGGCAATTTTCGCGATGATGTTTGTATTCCTTTGCCCCTATGGGTGGCGGAGATTGGTCGTAGTAACCCCAACATATATTTCACCGATAAGGAGGGACGACGAAATCCTGAATGCCTTTCATGGGGAATCGATAAGGAGCGAGTGCTAAAAGGACGAACAGCTTTAGAGGTATTGCATTTTGATTTGACTACCTGGTTATGAAGTGCATTCACTTCGAATTTTTTTATTCAGTTTGTTGTCTAGTTTGGTGCTCAAATATCTTTTGCTGCTAATTTATCTAGTGAAAGTGTAAAATGGCCTTCTGATAATTACAGGAGCACTCCCCTCTTTTTCTTCCCATTCCTCTCCTCATGGATTCTTCTCCATTCACAACGTCTCTTCCTCTTCTCATGTTTTCCAAAAAAGAATAACTGGTTCACTCTGTTACCGTCACCACCTTAGAAAATTCAAACTGTTGCATTGAATAATTCATCCATAATAAGACTTAGTGTAATAGAGATGAAAGTCATGTTTCTTGCTGTCTTCTTAAAATGATTCAGGTCTATTTTGATTTCATGCGAAGCTTCCGGATAGAGTTTGATGAGTTCTTTGAAGATGGTATCATCTCCATGATTGAAGTTGGACTAGGTCCATGTGGTGAATTGAGATACCCCTCTTTCCCCGTTAAGCATGGTTGGAGATACCCTGGCATTGGGGAGTTTCAGGTTATTTTCAAAACTCTCTTGATATTGTGAATTGTCTTGCTAAGTTTGCTTTGTATACATAGGTCTTTTTTCTTATAAAGTTGCCTCCTTACATCTTTCGTGGATTACTGTTTCTATTCAAATCTATTTCTTGTGAAATGTCTTGCCTAGTTGCATTCTGATGTACAAATTGATTACTATGCTCATATTGCTTGAGAATTACTTTTTTTTTTTTTTATGTTATTGGTGTGCTGTGTGCCACACTATTAAGCTTATGTGACCTATATCGAATAGAGCACCTGGACTTTGTGTAATGTTACTTACGCATACAAATTTACCCTTTTCTCTATCCTGTATGGCAGTGTTATGATCAGTATATGTTGAAAAGCTTGCGGAAGGCAGCTGAAGCCAGAGGACATGCATTTTGGGCTAAAGGGCCAGCCAATGCAGGTTTCTACAATTCGCGGCCCCAGGAGACTGGATTTTTTTGTGATGGAGGTGAATACGATGGCTATCACGGCAGGTTTTTCCTTAACTGGTATTCTCAGGTCTTAGTTGAACATGGTGATCGGATACTTTCTCTGGCCAAGCTAGCTTTTGACGGAACTTGCATTGCTGCAAAGGTGTGTTTCCTTTATTAAAACTTGCATCATTTTTATATTGAGGTCCATAGTAGCAGGGCTACAGATGGGTCTTATACTATACTGGAAGCAAGAAACTATTTTTTGATTTTTGAAGAAGAAATTTTAGGCATTCCATCTATGGTTTTTCCATGTTTTAACTTTGAACCACTTGCATCTTATACTTAAATTTTACCACACCTTGTATCCAATAAGGGGTAGAAGATTCTTGTTCAATATATCTGGAGTTTATCTTTGGCATTCCATCCATCCTATAGGGCTTGATTCTGCTTACCTTGCATTCTTATAGGGGTAAGACTTAAAAGAGTCCTTGTCTGATATATGTGTTGGTAAGCATCTACACTTCAGTTTCCATCCATTACGCTTGAGCCAATGCTTCTGAAGCACCAAATGACTTAGCAAATAGGTAATCTTCTCCGAGGGGTTTGCTGTGGGTTCTTTGAACATAGACACTTATTAAATGGGATAGATGAAATGCACTCACAATGCTTTCTTCTCTACCCTGGTGAAGAGCCTTTTCTTACTCAGGGTCCTGATATAGAGCAACACTTGAAGGAACTACCGTTGGAACCAGTTCATCTCATATAATGCAAAAACTTTGCTTTGATTTTATTCTTATTTCATAATTCCATCCATTTATTGGTCTCTCTATGTCACCAATGATGTTAAGTTGAAAGGCATTTTATGGAAAATTAGCAGAACGGGGGGGATGGAGTTTTAGGCTTGTACATACATAAAGCATGTGCTTAATTTCTGATGTTAATCTTGAAGGCTAAAGCTCTCATAACTTCAGAAATTTCAATTTACTGATGTTTCAACTCTTAAATGTAATTAATCCAAGCAGATATCAGGGGTACATTGGTGGTACAAGACTGCCAGTCATGCAGCTGAATTAACTGCAGGTTTCTATAACTCATGCAATCGTGATGGTTATGCAGCAGTGATGTCCATGTTAAAGAAGCATAGAGCTGCTTTGAGTTTCACGACTGCAGAAGCGGCCATGTTAGATCAGTCCGAGGATTCCTCTGAAGCACTAGCAGATCCTGAAGGCTTGGCTTGGCAAGTAAGCACCAAATTACATTGTTGTGCGGCCTTACCTCCATTTATTCCAGTAAAAATAAATAAAATTTTCAAGAGTGCTTACAAATAAGGATTAAGATTGTACTAGTAAAGTGCTTTTCTTTTTTGTTGCAGGTACTGAATTCTGTATGGGATGTTTGCATTCCAGTTGCCAGTGAAAACTCTGTTCCTTGCCACAGTAGAGAAGTTTATAACAAAATACTAGAGAATGCAAAGCCCGTTAGTGATCCTGATGGACGACATATGCTTTCATTCAAATACAATCGGCTTAGCTTCAAACTCATGGAAAGACAAAGTCTTATGGAATTTGAAAGATTTATCAAAAGAATGCATGGTAAGGCTATTTTTGCAAATCTTTCCTGCCATAAATGTCCCAGCTAGTCAAGGGGGGTACTCATATTGTGTTTTTGAGTCTTCGTCCAGCACTATTCATGGTCATTTCTTGCCTTTCAATGTCGCTCCATTCTACCACATTTTTATCGTGGAGGCAATGGTGCTGTCCAAATTTATGTTTTAGGTGTTCAATTATCACGGGTTATAGAAAATTAAGGACAATGGTAAAAAGAATGTCATGAGAACTACTGGTCACCAGTCACCACCTACAAGAAGGATTAGTTCCCTTTTTCCTTTTTTCCCTCATGATAGGTGTTCAGTTATCACGGGTCACCACCTTCAAGAAGGATTAACTCCCCCTCCCCCTTGTAGAATCCACTTATCTACAGCCTTACCCCAAATAAAAAAATTACTTGGGCATATTGTTATATTAAGTTTCTTAAAAAACATATTATCGGGGATGGAGGCAACAGGTCTAGTTGACCCTCCCTAGCTCCGCCATTGTGTGGAGATTTTCGAATCTTATGGGCAATTTAGTTCACTGAAATGAATATAAAATGCAGCTTACAATGTAATATAAGTATAAAATGATTCCATAATGCCTTTGGCAAAGTATAATAGTGTAACATGTACTTGTTGCAGGCGAAGCAGTTCTTGACCCACAGATATAATTGAAGATTAAATTATCCATTTCTCCTGCAGATCTGACAATGGCATGCAGTTTTTAGTATGGTTTTACAAATTGGATCTTGAATCCCCTCGGTGTATATTCTTATTGTACATGATTTGATTAGGGGATAAGCTGTTCTAATTTGTTCTTGGGGCTTTGGCCTTTGCGGCTTGATAACCAAAATTTTACGTCCAATTTAATATATTGGTGTCAAGTTGTACTTCATATTTTAAATTTATGCATGCCTTTTTCTCATGAAAACATTAATGTTCAATGTTTGAATGGTAAAATGTTAATCAAGCCACGTCAATGCGTCGTAAAGATTTTTAAGTTTATCACAATCGAATTGTAGGCATATGGATTATATTAACAATAAACTTGATAAACATTATTTGATGCTAAATGTGAGTAGGTTTTATGCTTTTTTTAAAAAAAGGGTTTTTGCTTTATTTCTCAATGAATTTAATAAGATTTTAGTCCTTTTATTAAATACTTTGTATTAGGGATTTTTTCTTTTAGTAAAGTGTAATCTTTAGTTGGTTAAGAATTCCTAAATACATTATTATGGAATTGAAGGTAAATTGGATTTAAAACAATGAAGACTTATGATTTAAAGCAAAAGAAGATCATGAAAGACAAAGAAAGAAGAAAATCAAAAAGGGAAAACAAAGACTCCCACTAAAATAGACATATCTCTGAGACTCAAAACTTCTTTATAAGATTTCAATTGGAGTTTAAAAAATATATTACATGCCCATAATTGATAACCAAGCATGGTATGGTCATTTGAATTTCAGTACGCAATATAGGATGTAGCATGGATGCACCCACAAAGGTGCAAGGTTCTGCATTTTAAGGTCCAAAATATTTGCTAATTGTACAGAATGTTGTTCCCACTTCATCACTTGATGCCACGCTTTCCTCTCCGTACAAAGCGCGCTCGAGTCGCGCAGTCCTTGACATGTTAAAACATTGATTTTATATATCCGAGCTTTCCGATCTTGCTACATCCGTCCACTATTTGCACAGATTCCCTACTACTAATTGAATTAAGTTTTCTAATTAGTTTAGGATAGTTTTCAGTATAAATACGGTCATTTTACCTTCAATTGCACTTGAATAATACCTTAGTTTTTAAAGTTTTCTCTCTATAGAAGAAATAAATGAGCAATGCATCTCGATCTCAAGCTTATATAGAAGAAATAATTGGCGATAACGGTTAAATGAATTCACTCGAATGAAAACTAGAACAGGCAAAATTGATCTATAATACTGATGCAATAAAATTTATTATGTAAAATATACTAAAATTAATCAAAGAATGAGATAGCAAGCAAATTTATTATTTAAGTACCATATGGCCAGACTCATCGGTGTGAAAAAGTCGCCCAACAAAATCACCCCAACTCTCCCTCTTCGTCTTGGATGACGACAACGAACCTTCTGCACTTGATTTATTTGATCCTTCACCTGACTCGGGGTCATTAAAAGTTCCGTATGGGGAAGGTAGATACGAGTGAGGAACGTCCAAGGCAACAGCCCTCTCTAGGGCTTCTCTGTACTCTTGTATATGTTCTCGTGCAAGTTTCTCTTGCCGCTCCATTCTTTGATTTGGAGGAATCTCCATGACATGTTCATTCTCCATCATCAACTATAGCAATAAGAACCGAAATTGAGTTAAATTTGTGACTTTGATGAGATAATAGAAGTTAACTATAAGGTGCGAGTGATCAAGAAAGCACTAAAAAGGTACAACATCATACAACAAAAACATTCCATTACACCAATGTCATTAAGTGGCTCGCACCTAGTGTGGAATTTGGGGGTCAGATCATCAGATGTACACTACCTTACCCTTGTTACTAATAACACTAACAAAGAGGTTGTTTTCCGATAGACCTTTGATAGATAAGGTCATGTGCAACTTCACATATATACAAAGCGCACATGAAACATCGAAGTACATGATAAAAACGATACATAAGTCCTGATCAACCAGGCCACACGTTCTGACTAAAAATTTTAGTTTGAATAATGAAATGAACAGCTTTTCCTTTAAAGCAAATAGAGAACTTCGATATTGTCGTCAAACTCTAGGGTAAATTTCATTTTTCAAATAAAATGGTAGTTTGACATGCTACACAATTCCTATGTATTTCCGACAAAAACAATTTAACAATTGAAATGGATTGTTCATTAGTTTTAGTACCAGCGGGCTTTGCTACTTCAAGGTAGTGAAGAATTTTTAAAGAAAAAGGAACCAATTCAAGAACTTACATCGAGAGCAATTTGCGATTCTCTTTCGATCCAAATGATGCCATGGTCTTGAATAGAATTGCAGGATATGATGATATGCTCAAATCTTCCATCGACAGGAACAGCTGTTCTCACAACTGGAGGAAATCTTTGACATCTATTACCCAAAAACAGAAGTTTCAGAAAACGGGTGTATTGGTGAAGATCTTGTTTTTCACAGTACAGTGAATTACGAAAACCAGCAACAAATCACGACAGATTCTTTCTTTCCTTCACTGAGAGGAAATACCTTACATATTGAGACCTTTCTTATAAAAAACATCATCCTAAGTTTCACTACAAACAACAATGAAAATGCGAAGAGAGTAGATCACATGCTCAGTGGTATACACAATTATTGGCATAAGGCATAGTGCAAAAACACCGCCACATCATCGGCTGAGATGCAAAGATTTTCAAAAAAAAAGATTTGATATTCACCGTATTGTATAGGTGTAAAAAAACCGTGTTTTAGGCCATTTCAAGGGATTTCTCATACTTTCGTTACGGTAACTGCATCACCCCCCTTAACGCATCACCATGTCGTTACCGCGATCACGACTTTTGCATATGGCCTAAGGTGATGGCTTTGCCTTCCTGTTCTATAGCATCCATATCTTTCCGAATGAAAAATTTGACAGACCACTGTGGCATAATGTCATCATTTCTATTGTGACAATACGTAAAGACAAAGCAAGACACAGCAGCAGGGGCTTCTTATAGGTAATAATCATATTATTGCATCAGAATAGATATGTAAAGAAAATTATTCGCATTACCAAGCTGATACACTACAACAAATTCACCTTCAAGCAGTTTGATTTTTTTCATCCCTCTAGCACGGAATTTAATTCAACCTAAAGCTATCCTTTTAAAGCATAGGCCTGTCATAGGCATGGACCACATAGCCCTCTTAAAAAGGTAATTATTCTATGCCCTTTCGGTCCACCTCAACAATTGAGATTATCAAGTCTCCACATGAACTTGATAAGTGCTTTTTTGAAACTACTCATTGAAGAACTCTAAAACAAAATATCAATTTATCGCACATCATTCACGGACTTACATGGTGCCTTTGCTCCAAAAATTTTAGTTTACCAGACACCTTTTAATGTTGGGTGTGGCAACTCAGCTAATGAACTCCATAAAAAAGAAACAATTTTCCTGCCTATAGCATAATCAATGGCCTTTAAGGCTCTGAGACCATTCTTAGCAATGAACATACCTTTGGTGTTTTGAAAAAATTAATAATAGATTAGGAAGAAAAAGTTGAAAAATATGATAGTTAATTGATAAATAGGGGAAAAGAGAGTGAAAAACATCATGCGTTAGAGAAGACAAAGTGATTTTCAAACTTGTCAGAATAAATTACCTCCTCCTCTCCGGATCAAATGTCTCATTTGTTTCTTTGGCACTATTTACAAATCACTTTTAGTTTGTATTTTATTCTCAATCCAGAATTTAAAACATAGTTAAGTGGGGTATTGTTAGATTCGTCTTAACGTAAATTTTATTAATATCAACTTTTTATAATTTTTAACCATGCACAATTAGAAATATTTAAGATTGAAATAGTGCATCGGTGTGTGTGCAAAACCAAATGGCATATTTAATTAAAATAGGATGAAGTATTGAAAATTTGAACACACCAAAAGCTATCATCATTGTTAAGATTTCCCTACAGGTCTCCCCTCACAACCATGTGTGCTCGAGAATCTAGCTATAATTAGTTCCAAAACATTGCATATAGCAACTTTAACGGACACATCTAAATATTGAATTTGGGTAAATGAGAACCCAATCTACAAAACTTATATTGTTCTTACCTATAGCATAAATAATGGACTTTAATCGAGGACTGTGACTGTCCAAAATTCTCCTCAAAAATTTCC
Source organism: Amaranthus tricolor (assembly GCF_026212465.1). Classification (NCBI taxonomy): domain Eukaryota; kingdom Viridiplantae; phylum Streptophyta; class Magnoliopsida; order Caryophyllales; family Amaranthaceae; genus Amaranthus; species Amaranthus tricolor. The sequence goes on along the minus strand of NC_080050.1, from coordinate 352,573 downwards.
CACAACATATACGCTCTTGAATAAGCTAAGTCAGATTCCTATCTTTTAGCCCCAAAAAATGATTACATAATGCAAAAATCTTGAAACTAAAGGTGAATTAGGATTTGCATAGGGATTGATTCCTAATTTTTCAACTTTAATCGCTAGTCCCCTTTAAACTTTATGTTATTTTTTCCTCGTACAACGGTACAAGTATTTCAAGTAACAAAAATATAACCCCCATGAGACACACGAAAATCAGGATCAAACCCTCTTAACCCGCCAAAGAAATTCTCTCTGCTGCAAACAAGATTTTCAAGTTGCAGATTAGATTTGGTATGTATATACTTGAACTCTTGAAGTCTGCTCTCTGTTTGATTACTTAATCAAATTACGTGTCATTTACATCTTAAACTATGATTTACATACCCTAATCTTATTTAGCCTCTCATATTTGTCTTTGTTTACCAAAACTTCCAACCTAGAATAACATTTTTAGGTTCACTAAAAATCCATGAATAAACTCAGATATTGCAGTTTCAAGTAAACAGAGCATGAACATGTGACTAGTTTTGCGTTATATGTGAAAACTATTATCCAAGGAAGTACAAACACGGGAACTCTAAAACTCATCTCAAAATCTTCTCTTGGCTTGGTAGCCAAATGACGCTAATAGCACTGAATGGATAAAATGAAATAGTAACCTCAATGTGACATACCTAAAGGGTTTTCTCTCCACAATGTGATATACACGGCCAGGTGCATACAGCCTCCTCGGATCAGTTATCATATTCTCCTCCACCATACAAGTGTCTTTCAAGCACATGTAGCACAATAAGCATGGTAAACTGTAAACAAAATTGAAGTTAGCATGCATAAAGATAGATATACGGATTACCACTCCTGTAACCAAAATATGAAAACACACATTCCCATATCATTCAAAATAGTGACCATAAGTCAAGCTAGCTATATTACGGCACAATGTTGCATGTTTACGATCAAAAACATGCAAAATTGCAAAACCATAGCAAGTATATATACAAATTAGCGCATTGCGGGATAGAAAACAAAGGTGGTTTTGCAAAGAAATACTTTGAATCCTTGCAATTGCAAGTTACTGTTACAATTTCACAATAACTAAAAGTCTGAAACCATGTTGAGATCCCAAATGATAAAAAATTCATCTAGTGTCCAGTTATAAGAAAGCACCTTTTCCATTGCCGGTATAGATTCTATTCAATATAATTACAATAAGTACATTTGCAAAGCACCCATAAAGCTAACAGACACAAGAAGATTGACAATTTAGAGCAGATACATATTTTTTGAAGGTGAGTCTAAATTGAGTTCCAGCCTTCCAGGCCCTTGACAATTTCAATTGGACCAAACACATGGAATAGCACAAAAACATTAGGAGGTAACTCATAGCTTTCACAACCATAATTGATAAATTTGAGTTTATGAGTTTTGTGATCTATGTGCTCGAATCAATATAGTTGCAATTACCCTATTAACGACATATAAGATTGTCATCACATCTTGAATTAGAAATTCGGAAGGGGGCCATAGCCGTAACTAATGCAATACATACAAGTTCAAAGGGACTGGATTTCAAAGTTTTTATTTAAACAACCTAACTGCAACAAGCACACCAGATGTTGGATTGCCGTATTTCTAATATAAAACACACTAGCTAATCAATCTAGTAAAGGTTATCCTCCCACAGATAGGGTATTACATAAAACCGGAGTTCAACAC